>NW_011500432.1:103857-106089 GCF_000495115.2 Populus euphratica | reverse complement strand
ATAGGACTTACCCATTCGTTGTTAGAAATAGGATAAATGATTCCATTATCTAGAAGCTTAATGACTTCATTTTTCACTACTTCTTTCATATTAGGATTGAGCCTTCATTGCAATTCCCTAGAGGGTTTAAAATTTTCTCCAAATAAATTCTATGTGTATAAATCGAAGGACTAATTCCTTTTATGTCAGCTATGGTCCATCCTAATGCATTTTTGTGCATTTTCAGAGTTTGTAATAACTTACCTTCTTGATGTGCATTAAGTTTAGAAGAGATTATTACCGGAAAAGTTTCATTTTCTCCCAAAAATGAGTATTTGAGACTGGATGGCAACGGCTTCAAATCAGGTTTTGGTGGTTGAACACTTGAAGGTATGGACTTAATTGGTCGTGGTGGCAATTCCTCAATTTGTGGCCTCCAAAATTACTTGCCTTTGATTCTTCCTGAAAATAAACCATTTGCAAATTATCAGATTCATCAATCTCAATTTAACTGGAAGTGGTTTGAAATTTATCATAAATTAATTTTTCTGTAAAATTCACTTCTTGTAAATCATTATCATCTCTGGGTTGCTTGCAAATGTTGAAAATATTCATCTCCAATGTCATGTTTCCAAATGATAGCTTCATCAGTCCATTCCTACAATTAATCAATGCATTAGAAGTTGCAAGAAATGGACGTCCTAAAATAACAGGAAATGAATTACATACTTCAACAGGTTGTGTGTCCAAGACAATAAAATCCACAGGATAAATGAATTTATCGACTTGTACTAACACATCTTCAATTATTCCTCTAGGCACTTTTATAGATCTATCGGCAAGTAAAAGAGTTATAGAAGTTGGTTTTAACTCACCTAGATTGAGACTCTGAAAAACTGAATATGGAAGTAAATTCACACTAGCACCAAGATCAAGTAAGGCTCTTTCAATTTTATGCTCTCCAATAAAGCAAGAAATTGTAGGACAACCAGGGTCTTTATATTTCAAAGCATTATTGTTCTGAAGAATAGCACTTACTTGTTCGGCTAGAAAGGCTTTCTTTTTCACATTCAGTTTCCTCTTCACAGTGCATAGATCTTTCAAAAATTTAGCATAGGAAGGAACCTGTTTAATAGCATCCAGCAAAGGTATATTGATCCTTACCTGTTTGAAAATTTCAAAAATTTCAGAGTTGTGATTAACTTTCCTTTGTTTGGTCATGGCTTGAGGAAATGGAAGTGCTGGCGATGAATCAGTAGTTTCTTTGCAATTTTCAGATTCATCCCCTTCCTTACCCTCAGAGATTGACTCATCATCTTTCTCATAAGGTTCAAGAGAGGGTTTTTCAATAACCTTACCACTGCGCAGAGTAGTGACTGATTTGACTTGATCCATGTGTTGGCTTCCGGAACTACTTGCATTTGCATTGTATTGCCCCATGATATTTTTTTATGGTTGAGATGGAAACTTACCTTTCTCTTGGAAACTGAGAGTAGATGTTAATTTTGCAAGAGTATCTTTAAAATCTGTCATGCTTTGAGCAAGTTGAGTATTGATTGTCTCTTGCTTTTTAATAAATGCATGAAATATTTTCTCAAGATTTTTTCTAGGAGATGGAGCATAAGAAGGTGCATATTCATAAAATTTTTGGAAATTATGGTGTTCTTGAAATGGTGGTTGTAAAGTATGTGCATTATTATTATTATTATCACTCTTTTAACTAAAATTTAGGTGATTTCTCCAACTAGGGTTGTATGTTTGTGAGTATGGATTATGTTTGGGTCTCTATTTAAAGCATGAGCTTGGTCATGGAGACATTCCTTAAAAGAAGACAAATTTGGATAGTCATTGGTTAAGTGTTTATTGATTTCATAGATTTGACACATAATGCCTTAAACAGATTTTAATTGACCACTCTTTTTCAATCCTAGTGCCTTGACTTTTCTAGTTAAGGATGTAAACTTGGCTTGGAGGTCATGATCTTCTCTAAGGTTGTACATATCTCTATTAGATGTATGAGATTAAGTTTTACTTAAAAGTGCATTTTATCAAAGTTTTATATCATCATTTTGCACTTGAAATATCAATAACTCCTTAACTAAAACATGATTTATAATAACATATCTAATAATATAAGCTACCTTTAATTTATTATAAATGTTCATCTTAAATGTAGGCCTATCACATAAATGAAAGAATTGATTAATGAGTTTAAGTACTGAAATTCAAAGGACAAAGAGATGGCCAAACTTA
>NW_011500432.1:102402-103299 GCF_000495115.2 Populus euphratica | reverse complement strand
GCCAACTTTTGACTTGGTGATAATCCTTATCTTCTCTTGTCTGCCCAAAACGTCATTGATAAGTCAGAACTACGAGCCACTCGAAAACATGAAAGTTGTAGGCAATTGTCTCAGATTTCTTGTGTAAAAACTTCAGCTCATTTGGACTTCTAAAACTCCAGATATGGCCAACATACTGAACAGTGCTCAGGCTGGAGGACAGATTCGGGCTTCTTTGTTGTTGCTACAATTTGGACTTGATAATGGCCTTTTTAGATCTTGGGGTCCATATGAAAGTTGTAGGCCTATGTCTTACCTTTCCATCCATATAAAGTAGACCTAAATCTGAGATCTATAGCTCTAGATATGACCCAATTACTGAACAGTGTTCCGGTTTGGATTGCACCGACATCTCTTTTCTAAGTTTGGCCATCTCTTTATCCTTGCAATTTAAGTTCTTCAAGTCATCAATCAATCCTTTCATTTATGTGATAGGCTTGCATTTAAAATGAACATTTACCACAAATTATAGGTATCTTATATTATTAGATATATTATTATAAAACATGTTTTAGTTAAGGAGTTATTGATGCTTCAAGTGCAAAATGATGATATAAAACCTTGATAAAAATGCACTTTTAAGTACTAATCAACAGTTCAAAGTGAAACACTGTTTAGCAATTGAGTTATATCTAGAGTAGTAGATCTCGTATTTAGGTTCATTTTATATGGATGGAAAGGTAAGAGAAAGACCTACAACTTTCATGAGATTCCAAAATTTAAAAAGGTTGTTTACAAGTATAAATTAAAGCAACAACGAAAAAATCTGAATCTATCATACAGCCCAAAAATTATTTAGTGTTTAACCCATATCTTGAGTTCTAGAAGTCCAAATGAGCTCTTTTTTTTTCCTGGAAA
>NW_011500432.1:101917-102268 GCF_000495115.2 Populus euphratica | reverse complement strand
ATTGTCACCAAGTCAAGATGTGGCCACCCTCTCATCAATTATTTATCAAATCAATAGTTCTAAATTTTAGCCTATAAAAGGAGGCATTTACCATGTATTTAGTCATCTTGGTTTCCATATCAAGATCACGCTTTACTTTCTCTTTTTGTATTGTTTAAGTTTTCCTTAATATGCGTGACCAAACTCTCATGCACGTGTAGGAATAGAATAAAAGGAAGAAGAAAACAAAAGAAAAAGAAACAAAATTAAATACAATAAAAGTGAAAAGTAAAAATAAAATAAAAGCTATATTTTGTACAAGAATTTACCTCTCAAGTAACGGCAGCAAAAACTTGACACGACCAAAAGATT
>NW_011500432.1:71120-101689 GCF_000495115.2 Populus euphratica | reverse complement strand
TATTCGGTAATTAGGTTATATCTAGAGCTGCAGATCTCGAATTTAGGTTCATTTTATATAAATGAAAAGGTAAGACATAGGCTTACAACTTTCATGTGAGCCCAAGATTTAAAAAGGTCGTTTCAAGTCATGAATGCCTGACAATATTTACAAGTATTAGCATTAATCAAATAAGATAACTAATGTAATCATGCTAACAATTTATACTCTGATTGGAATCTCATTTATGTGTGGTTTTCTAATTGAATAATAAGAGTTTATACTATACTTGTTTGACATACCATTAATGGATCCTCTAACCTTGATATTTGTTGTTATCATTGTTTAATCCTTACGTTAATCTTCCATCTCAAAGTTCTAGGTTATTTATTGCTTCAACACTCCTGCACTTGGGAGAAGACATCAGTTTTTGGGTCGTGTCAATTAAAACTCATGTTAACAATAAATCAAGTTCCTTTCGTAGCATAAGTATAGGTTGTATCATACGATTGGGCTATGAAAGTGCTAAGTATTTGTTGTACCAAGTGTTATACAACATAAATCTAGATTAACCATTTAACAAGCAAAGTATTAAGAGTGAATAAGATAACAAATTCTAAACATGTTAGTATCAAACATTAAAGTGCATGTGAGTTTAGACTATACTTATTGTTACACCATTAGTGTAACCTTTTCACCTTGACATAATAAACTTAGCTAAACATAATAAAAGAGAGAAACATAAATAAACAAGATAAGAATATAAATAAAATAAAAGTTAACTAAGTAAAGGAAATGAAATGAAAGGCATAGACAAGATATTACTGAAAGTAAAACTTAGGCATTACAAAAATACAAAGAGAGAAAGCATGAACATGATCTTGATTTGGACACCATGTTGCCTAAATGCATAATAAATGTCTTCTTTTACAGGCCAAAATTAGGAACTATTGATTTGATGACTAATTGATGAGTGGGTGACCACATCTTGACTTTGTGACAGTCGTTATCTTTTTTTCTCAATAAAACATCATTGATAACGTTAGAATTTAAACTAGACCTCCCTATGAAAGTTCTAGGAAATTGTTTGAGGTTTCTAGAAAAAAAAAATTATGGTCATTTGGACTTCTAAAACTCAAGATATGGACTGAAAACTGAATAGTATCTGGACTGCAGGACAAATTTGAACTTCTACATTGTTGCTAAGATTTGGACTTCCAAACAGCATAATTGATCTTTCCTTCTACATGAAAGTTTTAGGCTTATATCTCAGCTTTTCATGCATATAAAGCATATCTAAATCTAAGATCTACAACTTTAGATATGACCAAATTACTGAACAGTGTTTCAGTTTGGTCCCGCATCAGTATCTCTTTTCTAAGTTTGACCCTCTTTTTGTCCTTTCAATTTTAATATCTCAACTCATCAATCAATCATTTCATTTATGTGATAGACCTACATTTAGGATGAACATTTATTATGAATTAAAGATATCTTATAAAACATGCTTTACTTAAAAAGTTATTGATAATAATATAAAACCTTGATAAAAATACACTTTTCTATAGGCTTTTTAAAGCATAAAATATATGAAAAACTCAATTCCATAAAAATCAAGGTTTTTTCTATGACATGCAAAACACATGTTTAAGGCCTTAAAAGGTGCCTGAAGCTGGTTATCAGGCTTTTTAAAGCACAAAGATATTGAAAATCCAATTTAACAAAACTCATAGTTTGTATACTCATATGTAAAAACATACCACGAGGCTACATTAGATGCTTAAAGTTAGTTGGTAGGGTTTCGAAGCTTAAAGTGTGAAAAATATAATTTGACAAAACTTATGATTTTTTCACCGTTTTGTAAAAAATAAAATAGGGCTATAAAAGGTGCCTAAAGTTGGCTAATAGGCTTTTTAAAGAACAAAATTGTAAAATATCTAATTTTACAAAACCTATGCTTTTCATACCAGCATGTAAAAACATATCAGTATCCTTTAAAACATTACTAAAGTTGGCCGATAGATATTTTGATGCATAAAGGTTAAAAAATTGAATTCAACATGACTTAAGGTTTTAGCATCAACATATAAAAACATACCTTAAGGTCCTGAAAAGTGTTTAAGGTTGGTTGACAAACTTATTAAAGCACAAATGTTCGAAAAACCTATTTCCACAAAACTTATGGTTTTTTGAATTTCAACTTTGGTCCAAAACTTTATTTTTTATTTTTTTTGTATCAATGGTTTCTATTCGATGAGAGAAGTTCTAATAATAATTTTTTCCCTTCATCTTGCCATAAAAAGTAGATGGAGGTTAAGAGAGAAATTTGTTTTTGATTGGTTTTGTATTCTTAGACAATTTTTAGGCATTTTGAGTTAATTATTAATTTATTGACATTGTAAGGATGTTTATTATATGTTTTTAGGTGAAAATAGGCTAGAAATTACTTTATAGATAAAAAAATCTAAACTTGATTTTTTGACCACCTACACATCATTACCTATAATTGGATTTTTATAAATAATTATCCTTCCTTTTCATCAAAACTAAAAAAAAAAAAAACACATATAAAGAAGGGAAAAAGTTAATGGTGGACCATATTTTGATCATGAAAAAAAAATTATTCCTAGTATTAGCTGTTTCTATTCTATGAAAGAAGTCTCATTTAGAATTTTTTGCCCTTTATCTTGCCATAAAAAATAAATGGAGTTTATTATAGAAATTTGTTTTAGGTTGATTTTCTGTTTTAGATAAATTTTTAGGTATTTTGAGTTGATTATTGATTTATTGACATCATAAAAATGTTTTTTATATGATTTTAGATGAAAATAGACTAAAAATTACTTCTTTAGATAAAAAACCTAAATTTGATTTTTCGACCACGTACGTGTCATTCATTCTTTTTTTTTAAATAATTGTCCTTTTTTTTATCAAAACTAAAAACTAAAAATAAAAATAAAAATATTTTTTTAATGAATTATCCACGTGGTCTTGATTTATTTGAAAAATAACTATTTTCAATTAAGGAGGTATTTGAGAATATAATAATAATTATTTTTAAAATATTTTTTATTTAAAAATATATTAAAATATTTTTTTTTATTTTTAAAAAATTATTTTTGATATTAACACATTAAAATGATATAAAACAATACACAAAAAATATTAATTTAAAATAAAAAAATATAATAAAATATAATTTTTTAAAATATAAAAATAAAAATATGTGTTTTTTGTCATTTCTAAATTTAAAATGGGATATAAGCTGTTTGCCGGATAAAAAAAAAAAAAAGGGATTCATTTTACCATTACTTTTTTTGTTCTCTTTTAAAGCGACAGATAAGAACCAGTACCGTCAATCTTTTATTTTGAAGACAATAGAGAAAAGAGATTCATATTATTCATTCGTCCGCGCATTTGATCCTTTTCTCTATTCTCCGATCTCTCTATCTACTTTTATGTAATTGCATCTGCTGATTTCAACCCATCACAGCTATCATAATATCTTAATTTTTTGGTTGGTTGGTGCTTCCATCTTTTGATCTACTTTTCTCCACTGAGTTTTTTTTACTGTATTAAGATGATATTGAAAAAGAAAATCAAATCTTTAATCTATATTTGCTTTCGATTCTGTGTTAAACCTAGGGTTTTTAATAATTTGGGAATCGTTTTTTTCAGGGTAATAAGACCAATCATTACAGCAAGGATAGGAACCCTTTCTCACATGAGCTTTTGCCATTTATGAAATGTCGACGTTACTTAATGTATTCACTCTTTCTTTCACCTTGTTTTTCTTACTAGTATTTAGTTTTCAGTATGTTGGGAATTTTCTTGTTCGTCGTTGATTCGGTGTTGGTGGGGTTTTGTTTTGGAGTATACTAAGTAGCTGGTTTTGCAGCTCTTTACTTGATGGTACTTGAGATTTGTTCTTGATAGATACATAATGCGTTATGGGAGTCTATTGGTATAAAGTGCTGCGTATATATGCTCTGTTTTGCATTATCCCTCGCATGCATGTAGCTGTCTTTTTTTTTTTTCCCCTTTTAAGTTGGTTTTTTTTTTCCTCCAATTTTTTTAACCTTATATTATTCCTTTGCGCAATTTTTTCACTCATTCTGGATTGCAGTCTTCTCTAAACGGATCAGCTTCAAATCTTCCAGATACCACGGGACGATCTTTTGCTACATCCTTCTCTGGTCAGTCTGGTGCAGCATCTCCTGTTTTTCATCACAGTGGTAGGTAGATTTTTCCTGAGATTCAATTTTGTCTTCTCCTGTTTTCCTTCAGATTTCTATGTGATTGTAAGTTTTTTTTTTTTTGGCACTGCAGGAACTTTTCAAGGGCTGCATAATATTCATGGGAGCTTTAATGTACCCAACATGCCAGGAACACTTGCATCAAGAAACACCACAGTCAACAACATTCCTTCGAGTGGGGTTCAACAACCAACTGGAAGTCTCTCCGGTGGAAGGTTTGCATCCAATAATCTTCCTGTTGGTCTCTCTCAGGTATTTGTGAATTGTTTTCAATCTAGCATGTGTATCCTGTTTTCTTGACAGTAGTTAACTTCTGCCCACTTTCCTGATTATTCTTTTTAATGTTTGCACTGTGCAGTTGTCACATGGTAGTTCCCATGGACATTCAGGGGTTACAAATAAAGGAGGTATAAGCGCTGTAGGAAATCTGGGATATGGCAGTAACACAAATGGAATTGGTGGTTCTATACCTGGAATTCTTCCAGCCTCTGCTGGAATAGGTAACCGGAATGCTGTTCCAGGTTTGGGGGTATCCCAAATTTTGGGTAATGCAGGTCCAAGGATTACGAGTCCTGGAGGGACCATGGTATCTGGTGGGAACATTGGGAGAAGCTTAAGCACAGGTGGTGGACCATCTGTCCCTGGTCTTGCATCTCGTCTGAATTTAACTGCAAATAGTGGATCTAGCAGTTTAAGTGTGCAAGGACAAAATAGATTAATGGGTGGTGTGCTTCCACAAGGTTTGTGTGCAAGGAAGAAACTTATCTGTGCTTCTGTTGAACAAACAATTTACGGGTGCCTTGGTTGAATGTGATAAAATATCCTTGCCATTTGGCGTTGCTAACTTTGAAACTGTGTTGATGCCCACTTTGAGGGTTTTTTTTTTTTTTTTTTTTTTTTAAGTGGAGCTTTGGTTTTGACTTCTTGTTTTGTTATTGTCTGTAATTTTTTACAAGCACTAACATAACTGCAAAGTTAAATGTGCTTGGGGTTGCAGGCTTGCTGCCTGCTTTTTCTCTGTTTATGATCGCATGGATGATGCAAAAGGATCCATATAGCTGACCCCTACTAGTTTGGGATTTAGGCCTTTTAAAGTTCTTTCTTGCTCTCTTGAAAAAAAAATTGTCATTATCTTTTAGATTTTATGGGGATTCACACTCGTGAGTCTTTCCAAATGTAAAAGAACATGGCTGAATCTAGTTTATGCCTAGTTTATTTACGATTCTACCACTTGGTTTGATATCTCAAATTTTTTTTACTGTTCACTGCCTGTATTTGCCCATGTGAATGACATTTTGTGGATTCAGGAAATCCACAGGTAATTCCTATCTTAGGAAACTCATACCATACTGCCGTTGGTCCTCTCTCCCAAAGCCATGTACCACGTGTTAACAATCTCAGCTCTATGGGAATGGGAATGTTGAATGATGTGAATTCCAATGACATTTCCCCTTTTGACATTAACAATGATTTCCCTCAGTTGACAAGTCGTCCTAGTTCTGCTGGAGGGCCTCAAGGTCAATTGGGTAATTGAAACACGCTTTTGCAATTTTGTTTATGGTTATTTCTATTTCTCTGCTTTCACCTGTAATAGGTGAAAAATACAAGGGAAATATTTGCAGGTTCACTACGAAAACCTGGTATAGGAGTTAGTCCCATTGTTCAACAAAGCCAAGAGTTCAGCATTCAGAACGAAGATTTTCCAGCTTTACCAGGATTTAAAGGTTCCAAACTCATTCAAGCAAACTCCTTACATGCTGTATAATGAAAACACATTTGTCTTCTGGTTGTTGGGACTAGAAGTTCATCAGTACTGTAATCTCCCTAGAGGACATTGGTTGTTACTGTTCCATGGTACACCTTAATTTTCACATGTATGCTCATTTCCATGGTACACCTTTGAATCAGGAGGTGATGCCCGTGTAAATTACTATAAAAGTTCCGCTAGTGTGTGATTAACTAATATTTTTGTGGTCAGATCTATAATGTTATTAATGTCTTGCCATTGTTTGTTTGTGATTTTGTGCCATGCCAGGAAAAAAAAAAAGACTCATGTCTAATAGAGGACCTTATTTTTTCCCTCCAATTGGTAATGCATTTTTCACATGTTTTGACCATGATTCTGGATGTGATTCAGGTGGTAATGCTGATTATACAATGGATACGCATCAGAAAGAACAACTGCATGATAATTCTATCTCAATGATGCAATCTCAGCACTTCTCTGTGAGTCTCTTATGTGAAATTGAAATTTAGCAATAGCATAATGCTATCCATTGTACTCTGACACCTCATTGCTGCACTCTGCAGATTGGAAGATCTGCTGGATTCAACTTAGGAGACACTTACTCATCATATCGTCCTCAGCAGCAACAGCAACAGCAACAGAAATACTCCCCTGCTGTCAGTAGTAGCGTCTCTTTTGCATCTATAAACAATCAAGATCTACATGATTCAGAAATATTTCCTTCTTCGCATTTGATCTATCACCCACAGGTGTGGAAGTTTAGTGCTATTAATGGTTTTCTGCAATGCCCTTTAGAGGGCTCCGCCTCCACAAGTGAATGCGGTTCATAGATCTCATGAAAGTAGTCAATTGCAAGTCCTTGCTTGGTTACACCTATAAGGTTTCTATTAATGTTTCCTTGTATCTGTTGAACCCATCAATTTTACCCTTAACAATCCTTACATTTTCATGTCTCTCCTTCCATACACTCTTAGTTCAAGTCAGTTGATGGAATCCATTAAAGTTGATGGAATCCATTAAATAACCACATGGCAACTCCAGAATTTAATGATTTTTAAAGTTATAAATTTTTGAAATAAACAAAATTAATAGTAAAGCATTAAAATAAAAAAAAATTGAAATCTGTAATTCAATTTGTGCACATTTGAGTTTTTCAAAATTTCTAGTTTAAATTGAATTTTTCTTATCATTATTTGAATTGTTAAACATGATTGATTTTTACCATGTGGATGTTTAATGTATTCTATTAATGGATTTGGATTTTTTATGGAGGGAAGCCTAAAATTGAAAACATTAAATAATTTTGAGGATTAAATTAATAGATGTCATTAGTGAAGGGTGACATCAACAATGGGCCTTAAAGGTATGGTACTTTTGTAGCTAACCTAAAAGAAAACTTTCTTGGACTCATATTTGCCACTGGTGGTCACCACACTACTGTTTGTTTCATTTCTTAATGTTGGGGTGGTGTGATTATTACTTAAAAGTGTATTTTTATCATGGTTTTATATCATTATTTTGTACTTGAAGTATCAATAACTCCTTAACTAAAACATGTTTTATAATAATATATCTAATAATATAAGATACCTTTAATTTATGGTAAATGTTCATTTTAAATGCAGGCCTATCACATAAATGAAAATATTGATTGATGACTTTAAGAACTTAAATTGCAAAGGCAAAGAGATGACCAAACTTAGAAAAGAAATGTCGGTGCGATCCAAACCGGAACACTGTTCGGTAATTGGGTCATATCTAGAGCTATATATCTCAGATTTAGGTCCAATTTATATGGATGGAAAGGTAAGACATAGGCCTACAACTTTCATATGGAGCCCAAGATCTAAAAAGACCATTATCAAGTCCAAATTGTATCAACAACAAAGAAGCCCGAATCTGTCTTGCAGCCCGAGCACTGTTTGGTATTTTGGCCATATCTGGAGTTCTAGAAGTCCAAATGAGTTGAATTTTTTACACAAGAAAGCTGAGACAATTGCCTACAACTTTCATGTTTATAACTGGCTCCAATTTTGACGTTATCAATGACGTTGTGGGCAGACAAGAGAAGATAAGGATTGTCACCAAGTCAAAAGTTGGCCACCCACTTATCAATTAGTCGTCAAATCAATAGTTCCCAATTTTGGCCTATAAAAGGAGACATTTGCCATGTATTTAGGCATCTTGGTTTCCAGATCAAGATCATGCTCTTCCTTTCTCTCTTTGTATTTTTTGTAATGCTTATGCTTTGCTTCCATTATTATTAAGTTTATGCCTTTCATTTCCTTTCCTTTACTTAGTTAACTTTTATGTTCTTATTTTGTTTATTTATTTTGCTTTCTTTCATTATGTCTAGCTAAGTTAGTTATGTCAAGGTGAAAAAGTTACACTAATGGTGTAAGAATAAGTATAATGTAAACTTAATATGGATTTTAATGTTTGATACTAACATGTTTTGTATTTGTTATCTTGTTCACTCTTTAATACTTTGCTTGTTAAATGATTAATCTTGATTTATGTTGTATAACACTTGGTACAACAAATGCTTGGCACTTTCATAGCCTATAATGTATGGTATAACCGACACCTGAGCTATGAAAGGAACTTGATTTGTTGTTAACATAAGTTATAATCATGAATGCTTGACGAGATTTACAAGTATTAGTATTAATTGAATAAGATGACTAATGTAATCATGTTAACAATATATAATCTGATTGGAACCTCCTTTGTGTGTGGTTTCCAATTGAATAATAAGAGTTTATACTATACTTGTTTGATATACCATTAGTGGAACCTCTAACCTTGACATTTGTTATTATTATTGTTTAATCCTTACATTAATTTTCCATCTCCAAGTTCTCATCATCTTCTTCTTCTTCTCTTTCATTATTATTATTATTATTATTATTATTAGTACTACTACTACTACTACTATTATTATTATTATTATTATTATTATAGTTATTATTGTTATTGTCATTATTGTTATTATTATTATTACTATTATTATTGTTGTTGTTGTTGTTGTTGTTACTATTGTCGTTTATAATTTGTATAATTAACCTCTCTGTGGTTCGACCCTGGTCTTGCCGGGTTATTTATTACTTCGACACTCCTGTATTTGGGAGAAGACATCAATCTTTTAGTCGTGTCATGGTGCAATGACTATCATTTTTATTTTGCATATCTATGGCTATTCATTTTCCCTAATAAGAAATCATTTCTCTTAAACTATCCATTTCATCTGTGTTTGAGACCAGTGGACCACTTGGACTTGGTCTGAGACCTTTAAATTTGCCAAATACAGTATCTAGTGTTGGATCATACGACCAGCTCATCCAGCAGTATCAACACCCAAGCCATTCCCAGTTTCGACTACAACAAATGTCAGCTGTCAATCAACCATTTAGAGATCAGGGCATAAAATCCATGCAGGCAGCACAATCTGCGCCTGATCCATTTGGGTTACTTGGCTTGTTAAGTGTTATAAGGATGAATGATCCTGATCTGACCTCCCTGGCACTTGGGATTGATTTGACCACGCTTGGATTGAATTTGAATTCAACAGAAAATCTTCACAAGACATTTGGCTCCCCATGGTCTGAAGAGCCTGCTAAGGGTGATCTTGAGTTCAATGTTCCAAAATGCTATTATGCTAAGCCACCACCTCCACTGGATGTGAGTTTAGTCTTTTTTATCCTCTTGCTATTTAATTTTAATCCCTTAGTCCCATTTTTGAATGCTCTTCTTTTGGGTCTTGCAGCATCATTACTTCTCAAAATTCTCGACAGATACGTTGCTTTATGCATTTTACAGGTGCAGTAGTTCAGTGGATTCTTTCTGCTCTCTTTTCTTGTCATTCAAGTTTTAACACTTGCCTTTCTTCATCCTGTTGCATTTCAGCATGCCCAAAGATGAAGCTCAACTACATGCTGCCAACATACTGTAAGTTCTGTTTCTGATGAATCGAATGTTGTATTTGTTTCATATCTGTGTAAACTTTTCCTGACTGATTTCCTTGAGTTTCCTGCTTTGGATGAACCATCCCATGCTCGGGGAAAGAAACCATTCAGGATTTTGAATACATGCAGTTTTACTAATTATATAATATTTAACTATTGGTGGCATCATTACTGTTGTCAGTTATGAAAGAGGCTGGTTGTACCACAAGGAGCAACTGCGTTGGTTAAAAAGAGCACCCAACACAGAGCCACTTGTTAAAACGAGCGCATATGAGAGAGGGTCTTACCATTGTTTTGAACCAAATGCATTTGAGATAAAGCTCAAGGTTTTGACTCGTTTGGAATTAGTTAATTAGTTCATATGTTTAGAATGCTTTCTAACTCCATGTTTGCTGGCTTAATTGATTTCTGATCCCCAGTGGTAAAATTCATGTTGATGCAGGAAAATTTCCTTCTTCATTATGAGATGGTGGAAAAGAGACCGAGCCTACCACATCATTAACTAGTGTTCTAATTTGACATGTAAAGTTCTGGTCATGTGTCGTTGACATGGTCAATTTGCAGATTAGTGTTTGCTTGAATTTGGTAGTTTACAGCACTTGTATAGCCATCGGTCTGTTTAACCATGTATATTTTGGTAGTGATGGGTTGATAGTTATTTGTCAAAGTATTTTTTATTTATAAATATATCAAAATAATATATATATTTTTTAAAATATCAACATATAAAAAAATGAATATATAAAAAAATGAATATATAAAAAAATTATTTAGAAAAAAATTATTTTTTAAAAAATAGAACGGTGCTGCTGCAATAACTTGTTCTCAGTTAAGAATTCTCGTCAAACTTGATGCAAGCGCATCCCTTCCAATAGACGAGGATTCAAGTTAAACGTGTAATGTTGTAGACCACTGAATGTTATAATTGCGTTGAAATCCTGCAATTTTGATTTTATAGGACGTTCTGAAGTCACGCAGCCAGTATACATGGCAGGCTATAATGCTGCCGTGTCTTAGACAGCACTGATTATTCAAAATTCAAAGCTGCACGCTCTCTACTCCAGTAGAAGTGTTAAACACTGTTAAGGTCGGATATCAGGGCTGGGATTTTTTGATACCGGGATGGTATGGTATGAATATGAAAATGTAACAGGATAGTTTTTGTTTACCATTCTAAGGTATCATAGAGATAGTCATGATTAACTCACTATTCTAAATATAGAAATCATTTATTACATCAACTCACTAACATTAACTCACTACTTTAAAAATACATATTACAATTAAGAGAATAAGTTACAATTCATAAAAGAAAATATAGATCACCAAAAAGCAAGTAAAAAACTTTTCAATACAAATTATATTAAAAGATTTTAATATTTGGTTTGATTTAATATTATATATTTAAAATAACTCTTTAAGTTTAGAAAAACACTAAAAGAATATAATTGAGTTTCAAATAACTTTGACAGAAAACTAGGTAAATAATAATTATCACATGTTTTTGATTTATAAGAAACACAAAAATAGACATTTCACAAGCTTACAAATTAAAATGAACATAACTTATTATAAAAAACTTCAAGACATGCATTGTTGAATAATATGGAAAAATCATATTCTAAACTTAAAAATGATTATTTTTCTATGGAAAAAAGACACGCAAATTTGAGCTTAAAGTTAGCCCATAGGCTAACCATAAAGAGCAGTTAGAACTTTATCTATTTGCATTGTTAACCTAAACTCAAGTAGCCTAACATCAAAAAAACTATTAAGAGATATTTTTGTGTCATGTTTGTAGTTTGAAAAAGAATTGTCCTCAAGTCATATATATTATCATCACCATATTAAAGGTATAAGTCAACTACATTAAAAGTGTTTGAAATATTTAGATGTTCGGGTAGCTCAATCTTGTAAGCATTTTCAACAACCCACTTCATAACCTTAAATGTACCATTGGCTCTAGGTTTAAACTTAATAAACTTACCTTGTAGAAATCTTCTCTTGTCAAGATACATCCATGCCAGATCACTTTTTTTGAACTCTATATACTTACTATGTGAAATCCTGAAAAATGAGTGATTAAAATGAATAGTTAAAAAATAATAATGAAAATAAAAAATAAAAAATAAAAAATAAAACGACAAAATTTTGATTTTTAGTGAAAAATAAAATAAAATAAAAACACCTATTGACTACTTTTACGCTATTGAGCATAACGCTCAATCGAACTGGTAAATTGGACTGAAATTGTATAAGGAATCTCATAATATATATTCCTACATTCAATTATAATTTTAGGGCATTCCAAGTTCGGAAGATATTTTAAAACTAGTAACATTTAGATATTAAACAAAGACATAACAAAGAAATAAAAAAGGAAGAGAAAAGGAAAGTAAAACACTTAAAACAAAAAATTATCTTAAGAGAGAGTAAAAATTATGTAGAATTAAGGATCTAAAATGTGTAAAACATAAAACACAAATCACTCCATTAAGCATGGATTTAAGAAGAAACTAAGTGAGGGAGAAGGGAGAAAAAAAAGATTATAAGTCATGGCAAAGAAGAACAATTAAAGGGGAGAAAAAACATCACTTGGAGGAACATTTTTGGCTAGAACTTCAGTTCAGCGAGCTCGAACATCTAGAGCTATAGGTAGGTGTTTTGCTCTTTAACCATGTCAAGTTATTATAGTTGTTCTTTCTTTTCTTGTATGTGAATGGGTTGTTTTTGTTATGTATGCTTTATAATTAGTGAAATAGAATTGTGTCATGAATGTAAGAGAATTATGAAAATATATGGTGAAGAATGAAAATTATTCTATAAAAAAACTTAATTAATATAAAAGATAACATGTATCATTTAGTTGTCTGAATGGTCAAAAACTAAGAAGATATAAATATTTTGATTTTAACTTAGTTTTCTAAGTGGTGGAAAACTAAGGTGAATCGTGTTTGACTTGACCATTCGTAGAGGCAGGGCTAAGGTGGTATGGTCAGATGACTTAGTTATTCATGAAGGTAGGAACTAAGAAAATTTGATGTAGAAATTAACTTAGTCAATCGTGAGAATGGAAACGAAGGTGTGGTTATAGAACTTAGTTATCTATATAAAAGATGGCTAAGGTGGTAATGAACTTGATTAGAAATTGAGAAAGACCTGGATTATTTGTGTGATTACTTGGTTTCCATTAAGATGGGGACCAATATGGCAAGAGGAGTAAACTTTATAAGTAAACTAAGAAGCTTCGTAATGGAGAAGTCATCTAAAAGTAACTAAAGTTATAGGATATGTCTAGAGATAATTTATTAAAGATTATGATGTTAAAAAAAAAGTGTAAAGTATATATATGTATAAATAAATTAAACTGCTATTAATAAATCAATTATATTGCATTGTTGCAGGTCCTTCTCATACTACATAATAAGCTTGATTCTCTTATATTGTGGGTAGTCATTTACTAGGTACATTTTGGTATTTGGTTTATGTAATATTTTAGTTCATTAAGATTTGAAGTTATTTTTTGGGCATATAATTAATGTAAAGTCATATACCACTATTTAGATAATTAAATCTCTTTTGTGGATGTATTAAAATGTTTTTAGTATGCATGTAGATAACTTTATAATATGCTTTGTTTTAATGACATCATGTCTGGGGAAAAAAGATATATAACACTATCATTAGAATGGAAAATGAAGAAGGTATAAGTCTAAGTCTAAGTGGATGAAGTGATAAGAAATTAGATTATATTGAAGAAGATCCAGGATGGGTGGATCATAATTATGTATAATAAATTATGTTTTTGGTAAATGTTGACACTTGGAAAGGTCAATTTAAAATAAGGAATCTGTTGAATTTTTGATAGCTATAATAATAATAATAATAATAATAAGCTTAAAATGCTGTTAGGTTAGTTAAGGATCGAGAATCATGATATATATATAATTTACCTAATATTTCAACAAATATGACATAAATTAAATAGAGGGTGTTATAATTTGGTATCAGAGCGGGGTTTTAATTTGATGTGCATGTGAACATAAAGCAAGTTTTACTAATATATAACCTGAATCTTTCATTTAGAATGGCACGTACTTGAGCTGGAGCTAGAGCTAGAGTTGGGGATCAAATTGACCTTGTTTTAGAAAGGGGACAAAATAATAATAAGGCTAAAAAGAGTGACCCCCCCAAGGGATACTGCATCCTAAAATCTTAGGTTGCAGGAAAGGCATAGAGTGGGATCACAGAGTACTTCAGCGGCATCATCAATGATAAAAGTGTCACGAGTTCAAAGACCAAGACTAGTTGAACAGGTTCATCCACCTTAGCTTACAATGCCATTTGGGGCACCTATACAGTCTCTGGATCCTGTGTCTGTAGAACAGCTAGTGAGGGTTGTGGTGGCTAAAATGATAAGAGTTACAGGAGGAGTGAAGACGGAAAAAGTTTAAACTTTAGTCTATTGGGTAAAAAGTATGAGAGAAATGGAATGTAAATCCTACCTAGAAGAGGAGGACACAAAAATCTCAGGATGATGACTCTAGAAAGTGGAGAAGTCCCTTTTTCATATACCAATGCTTAAAGATACGCGAGTCAATTGTGTGGCTCAATAATTATCTAATGAGGCCTAAACTTGGTGGGCTACAATAAAGGAAGGGGGAATAAGAGAGGCGCTTTCCTAGGCTGATTTTAGACATAAGTTTGAGATCTGAAACTACTCAGCATAATATCGATGGAATAAGGAGCAAGAGTTATTGAATTTGAAATAACTAGATATGATAGTTATAGGGTATGAAAGACAATTCCAAAGCTTTTCTATATTTTCCTTCATGTTGATTCCCACTAAGCATTATAGAATTGGGATATTTAAAAAGGGATTGACCAAAGGGATAATCACTTATCAACCAAAGACTTTAATGAAATTGGTAAAGGCTACTCAAGCTCTAAAGGCAGTGTTTAAAGTAGATCAACTTGACATGACTAGATAGGGAAAAACAATAGCAAAAAAGAGAAAAGAGATTGCTACTCAGTTTTCTAGCCACCTATTTCAAAACAAAGTTGGGGAGGATTATCCAAGAATTAGTTTCTTAGAGGAAATACTAGCAAGTTCTTTCAAGTTCAAAGGAGTGGACAATCAAGTGGTGGAGCCTGTAAGGGCTAGTTAGAGGGGGAAATTCATCAAGAATTATGAGACAAGAAACTTTAAACCATCTCCACTATGAAGTGTGTAATCAATTGCACCTAAGAGATTATAGAGTGACCCTAGGGCATTGTTTTATATATGGACAAGAAGGGCATAGTTAGAAGGAGTGCATATATGTTATTGAAGGGTGTCGCTTATATGGGGAAAATAAGCATTACCATCAAAACCACGCAAGTGGACAAGCTCAAAGTCAACAACAATCAATAACAGTGGATGTCTCTAAAAAGGAACCAATGTAACCTGCACAATCTGGGGTCAGTGCAAATAGAGGAAGGGGTAGGAGTACAGGGAATAAAACCCAAGGAAAAGTATATCATATAACCTAGGAGGAGGTACGAGCTGCCTTAGATGTGGTAGCAGGTATGATTACCTTGAATGCTTAACATATTTATGCATTGCTAGATCCACGAGCTACTCATTCTTTTGTTCAAATGCATAAACTAAATATGCCAAAATATATGTTATAAAAAAGGTTAACGGTTAGTACTCCTTTAGGGGAAAGAGCAGACATAGATGAAATATATAGGTGGTGTAATTTACAATTTGGAGGTTAAAATTTGCGAGTAGATGTAGTTCCATTGATGATCCAAGATTTTGATGTAATTTTAGGGATGGATTGATTAGGTAAACACCATGCAAACATGGACTGTTATAATAAGATTGTGAATTTTAATGTAAGAGAAAGGAAGAAGGTAGAATATAAAGGAGAGAGAAGGGTAATTTTGGGTAGTATTATTCCTGCAATGACTATTAGAAAATTGTTAAGAAAGGGGTGTCAAGCTAGCTTATTTAGATTATGTTGTAGATAATGAGAAGTAGGGTAAGGAATTGAGGGACATTCCTATAATAAGAGAATACCTATATGTGTTCCCTAGAAAGTTGATAGGATTGCCTCCAAGATAACAAATAGAATTTTCCAAAGAGGTACTATGATTAGTATTTAAAAGTGCATTTTTATTAAGATTTTATATCATCATTTTGCATTTGAAGTATCAAGAACTCATTAACTAAATCATGTTTTATAATAACATATCTAATAATATAAGATACCTTTAATTTATGGTAAATATTCATTTTAAATATAGGCCTATTACATGAATGAAAGGATTGATTGATGAGTTTAAGAACTAAAATTGAAAGGACAAAAAGATGGCCAAACTTAGAAAAAAGATGCTGGTGCAGTCCAAACCGGAATAGTGTTTGGTAATTAGGTCATATTTGGAGTTGTAGATCTCAAATTTAGGTCTACTTTATATGGATGGAAAGGTAAGACATAGGTCTACAACTTTCATAAGAGCCTAAGATTTGAAAAGGCATTTTCAAGTTCAAATTGTTGCAACAACGAAGAAGTCCGAATATGTCCTGTAGCTCGAACACTGTTCAGTGTTTGACCCATATTTAGAGTTCTATAAGTCTAAATGACCTTAATTTTTTTTTCCTAAAAAGCTGAGATAATTTCCTAGAACTTTCATTATCAAATGGTTTCAATTCTGACGTTATCAACGATGTTTTGACAGATAAGAGAAGATAAGAATTGTCACCAAGTCAAGAGTTGACTACCTACTCATCAATTAGTCATCAAATCAATAGTTCTCAATTTTGGCCTATAAAAGGAGGCATTTGCCATGCATTTAGACATCTTGGTTTCCAGATCAAGATAATGCTTTTGCTTTCTCTCTTTGTATTTTTGTAATGCTTAAGTTTTCTTTTCATTAATATCTTGTTTATACCTTTCATTTCCTTTCCTTTACTTAGTTAACTTTTATCTTATTTATGTTCTTATCTTTTTATTTATGTTTCTCTCTTTCATTATGTTTAGCTAAGTTTATTATGTCACTGTGAAAAGGTTACACTAATGGTGTAAGAATAAGTATAGTGTAAACTTAACATGGACTTTAATGTTTGATACTAACATGTTTTGTATTTGTTATCTTGTTCACTTTTAATACTTTGCTTGCTAAATGGTTAATCTAGATTTAAGTCGTATAACACTTGGTACAATAATTCTTGGCATTTTTATAGCCCATACTATATGGTATAACCAACACCTGAGCTATGAAAGGAACTTGATTTGTTACTAACATAAGTTATAATCATGAATGCCTAACAAGATTTACAAGTGTTAGTATTAATCGAATAAGATAACTAATATAATCATGTTAGCAATTTATAATCTGATTGGAACCTCTTTTGTGTATGGTTTCCAATTGAATAATAAGAGTTTATATAATACTTGTTTGATATACTATTAGTAGATCCTCGAATCTTGACATTTATTGTTATCATTGTTTAACCCTTATATTAATCTTCCATTTCAAAGTTCTCAGCAACTTCTTCTTCTTATTCTTTACTACTACTACTACTATTGTTGTTGTTGTTGTATTATTATTATCTATAAGTTATACAATTAACCTTCCTGTAGATTGACCCTAGTCTTGCCGGGTTATTTATTACTTCGACACTCCTGCACTTGAGAGAAGACATCAATCTTTTGGTCGTGTCAAGTTTTTGGCGCCGTTGCTGAGGAGGTAAGTTCTTGTATAAATTATAGTATTTATTTTATTTTCTCTTTTCACTTTTCTTGTATATAACTTTGTTTCTTTTCTCTTGTTTCTTCTTTTTTTTGTTTTCTTCTTCCTTTTATTCTATTCCTACACATGCATGAGAGTGTGCTCACGTACATTAAATGGTAGACTTTGTAGGGTATCCTTATCATTTTCAGAAAATATGGATGAAGAAGATAATCAATCACTTCATAATGAGAATAATCGTGTTAGAACACTTAGAGACCACATGAATCCCATAAGAACAAGTGCACCATCATGCATACTTTTTCCTCCTAATGAATCTCATTTTTATTTTAAGCTAGTCATTGTTTAAGTTTTACCTTCTTTTCATGGCTTAGATTTAGAAAATCTATACTTGCATTTAAGGGAATTTAAGGAGGTCTGTAACACCTATAATGACTCAAATTGTAGCATGAACACCATCAGATTAAAGCTTTTTCCTTTTTCATTAAAAGATAAAGCTAAAACATGGCTAGAAAATTTGAGACCCAGATCCATTCGTACTTGGGGTGAAATGCAACAACAGTTTTTAAAGAAGTTTTTCCCATCTCACAGAACAAACTCTTTCAAAAAACAAATCACCACTTTCACTCAAAAACTAGAAGAAATATTTTACCAATGTTGGGATAAATATCGAGACTTGCTTAATACTTGCCCTCATCATGATTTTGAAATATGGAGATTGGTTTTATATTTTTATGAAGGCTTAACACCTAAAGATAGACAAATGGTTGAATGAATGTGCAATGGAACCTTTGAAGATAAAGACCCTAATGAAGCAATGGAGTACCTAGACTTGCTAGCTAAAAATGTTTAAAATTAGGACACTATAGGCACATATAAGGCACCGAGTAAAACTCAACCTCATACTTCTAGTGGAAGTATGTACAACCTTAGGGAAGATAATGACCTCTAAGCCAAGTTTGTATCTTTAGCTAGAAAAGTCAAGGCACTAGAATTAAAAAAGAGTGGTCAATTAAAATCTATTCAAGACATTGCATCTCAAATCTGTGAAACAAATGAACACTCAACCAATGATTCTCTAACCTTGCCTTCTTTTAAGGAATATCTCCATGAATAAGCCCATACTTTAAATAGTTTCCAAAGACCCAATTATAACCCATACTCGCAAACATACAGCCCTGGTTGGAGAAATTACCTAAATTTTAATTGGAAGAGTGACAATGTACAAACTTCACAACCACAGTTTCAAGCACACCATAATTTTCAAAATTCTCATTCTTATGCTCCACTTCCTACAAGAAATTTTGAGGAAACTTTGTATGCATTTATTGAAAAGCAAAAGACAATCAACACTGAATTTGCTCAAAGTATAATAGATTTTAAAGATAGTCTTGCAAAATTCACATCCACTCTTAGTTTTCAAGAGAAAGGTAAGTTTCCATCTCAACCATAGCAAAATCCTAAGGGGCAATACAATGCAAATGCAAGTAGTTCTTGAAGTCAACATATAGATCAAGTCAAATCAGTCCTCACTCTTCACAATGGTAAGATTATTGAAAAACCCACTCTTGAACCTTGTGAGAAAGATGATAAGTCAATCTCTAAGAGTAAGGAAGAGGTTGAATCTAAATATTGCAAGGGAAAAACTGATTCTCCACTAGTACTTCCATTTACTCATGCCATGACCAAATAAAGGGAAGTTAATCATGATTGTGAAATATTTGAGGCTTTCAAATAGGAAGAAATCAAGGATGAAAAAGGCACCGGAAATGTCGTCACAGATCATTTGTCAAAATTAGCAATAGATTCAACATCCAGCATCACACCAATTGATGATTACTTTCTTGTTGAATCTTTACTTTCTCTTAGTTCAATGCTTTGGTTTGCTAAAAATATTAATTTTTTTGCTTCAGGATTTTTGCCAGCTCACTAGAGTACCGAAGACAAAAGAAAATTTTTGAGCAACATGCAAATTTTTTATTGGGATGACCCTTACTTATTCAATAATTGTCTTGATAAAATATTTCAAAGATGCATTCCCAACAATAAGGGAAGTAATGCCATTAAATTTTGTCACTCTAAGGTAGGTGGGGATCATTTCTCGTAAAAAAAGGGGACTGTAAAAATCTTACAAAGTGGATTTTATTAGCCCACCATATTCCACATGCATTTTACAAAACCTGTGAAAATTGTCAAAAGGTGGGATTTATTTCAAAACACAGAGAATCTTTAGATAATCTTCTATTGACTCTGAAGTCTCATTATAGTGGAGATGTGTGTTGTGCATTTCATGATTTATGACCCCATTTCTATAAAGAAGATGCTTGATATAATATTGAGAATCTAACTAAAAAAGACCCTGTTTGCTAGTTTTTAAGAAAACTAGATGGGAAGCCTATCCCTGACCCATAGAGAGTGTTGAATTCGTTCTTGGACGTAAAACTAAGAGAAGATGTGAGCCACAATCATACCTACCTGTATATACACATGTTTTTTCAAAAATAAATAAATAAATAAATAGAGAGAGAGAGAGAGAGACTCCAGTTGGCCTACATATAGGTGGTATGATTGCCTTTTTAATTTCTCATCTATAAAATCCTCTCTTTCTTCCTTTCATATCTACTCAACCTATACATTCAACAAATATATAAGTGTGTAGAAATGGCAAGTTCCTCAGGTCATCATATAAGAAATGTTTGTGTTTTCGGCGGATCTAGTCTTGGGAAAGAAAAGGAGTTTTTAGAATCAGCAAATCATCTTGGTCAGGTGCTAGCTGAGAGAAAGATTCATTTAGCGTATGAAGGTGACAACCTTGGGTTAATGGGAGGTATGTCAATAACTATATTTTTAGGAGGTAGTCAAATTTTGGGGGTCGTCCCCAAAGCTTTAACATAAGGGGACATCATTGGAAAAATGATTGGAGAGAAACTACAAGTCTCCACAATGTCTGCTCATATGAATGCAATGTTTAACCATACTGATGTCTTCATTGCCTTACCAGGTGGTCTAGGCACATTGGAAGAGATCTTTCATATCTCCTTTTGGGCTCAACTGCACATTCACCATAAACCTATAGGTCTATTAAATGTTAATGGTTATTATGATAAGTTGTCATTTCTTGATCATGTTGTGGAATATGAATTTCTAACATCTTCTATGACAAATCATAATCTCTACTACTACTACTGAACAATTGATTGACCAACTACAATATTTCATTCTTATAATTGATCCCTCCATGAGTCGCATAAATTGGTTATCTAAGGAAAGCCGTAAAAAGCTTAGATTAGATTTGAGTCTTCATTTATTATTATGTTTTGTAATTTCTTATATTTTTTTAAGTGTGTTTCAGGTTTGTCAGTGTTCGTTATTTCAGGTGATGTTTTCTATACTCTATCTTTTTACTTGAGAACATTGAGGATAATTTCTCATTTTGGTTGGAGGGAGAGGGTAGTAGTTGACAAAAAAAAAAACTAACTGCATTTTCCATTTCATAAAGCATGTGCAAAATTGTTGTTACTAGGATGACATATTCAAGTTTATAAACTCTCGAATTATTATCACTTAATTCTTCTCATATACTCATTTAACATATATTATTAAACCTTCATTTTTATACACATACTTTAACATATGATTATGGGTTGTGATTAGTACTTAAAAGTGCATTTTTATCATGGTTTTATATCATCATTTTGCACTTGAAGTATCAAAAACTCCTTAACCAAAGCATGTTTTATAATAATATATCTAATAATATAAGATACCTTTAATTTGTGGTAAATGTCTATTTTTAATGCAGGCCTATCACATAAATAAAAGGATTGATTGATGACTTGAAGAACTTAAATTGCAAGGATAAAGAGATGGCCAAACTTAGAAAAGAGATGTCGGTGCAATCCAAACCGGAACACTGTTCGGTAATTGGGTCATATCTAGAGCTATATATCTCAGATTTAGGTCCAATTTATATGGATGGAAAGGTAAGACATAGGCCTACAACTTTCATATGGAGCCCAAGATCTAAAAAGGCCATTATCAAGTCCAAATTGTAGCAACAACAAAGAAGCCCGAATCTGTCTTCCAGCCCGAGCACTGTTCGGTATTTTGGCCATATCTGGAGTTCTAGACGTCCAAATGAGCTGAATGTTTTACACAAGAAAGCTGAGACAATTGCCTACAACTTTCATGTTTGTAACTGGCTCCAGTTTTGACGTTATCAATGACGTTTTGGGCAGACAAGAGAAGATAAGGATTGTCACCAAGTCAAAAGTTGGCCACCCACTTATCAATTAGTCATCAAATCAATAGTTCCCAATTTTGGCCTATAAAAGGAGGCATTTGCCATGCATTTAGGCATCTTGATTTCCAGATCAAGATCATGCTCTTCCTTTCTCGCTTTGTATTTTTTGTAATGTTTATGCTTTGCTTTCATTAATATTAAGTTTATGCCTTTCATTTCCTTTCCTTTACTTAGTTAACTTTTATGCTCTTATTTTGTTTATCTATTTTGCTTTCTTTCATTATGTCTAGCTAAGTTAGTTATGTTAAGGTGAAAAGGTTACACTAATGGTGTAAGAATAAGTATAATGTAAACTTAATATGGACTTTAATGTTTGATACTAACATGTTTTATATTTGTTATCTTGTTCACTCTTTAATACTTTGCTTGTTAAATGACTAATCTTGATTTGTATTGTATAACACTTGGTACAACAAATGCTTGACACTTTCATAGCCCATAATGTATGGTATAACCGACACCTGAGCTATGAAAGGAACTTGATTTGTTGTTAACATAAGTTATAATCATGAATGCTTGACGAGATTTACAAGTATTAGCATTAATTGAATAAGATGACTAATGTAATCATGTTAACAATATATAATCTGATTGGAACCTCCTTTGTGTGTGGTTTCCAATTCAATAATAAGAGTTTATACTATACTTGTTTGATATACCATTAGTGGAACCTCTAACCTTGACATTTGTTATTATTATTGCTTAATCCTTACATTAATATTTCATCTTCAAGTTCTCATCATCTTCTTCTTCTTCTCTTTCTTTATTACTACTACTACTACTACTACTACTACTACTACTACTACTACTACTATTATTATTATTATTATTATTATTATTATTATTATTAGTATTATTATTATTATTATTGTTATTATTATTATTGTTATTGTTATTATTATTATTATTGTTGTTGTTATTGTTATTGTTATTGTTGTTGTATTATTATTATTTATAATTTGTACAAATAACCTCCCTGTGGTTCGACCCCGGTCTTGCCGGGTTATTTATTACTTCGACACTCCTGCACTTGGGAGAAGACATCAATCTTTTAGTCGTGTCAGGTTGCACATTGGATTAGTATATTATTTATATTCTTTCGTTAAAGGTAACAATTAAGGAAAATGGATAGTATATAATTTGCAAAAATAAAAAATAAAAAATAAAAAAGAGCAAATCATAGCTCAGGTGTCGGTTATACCATACATTATGGGCTATGAAAGTGCCAAGCATTTGTTGTACCAAGTGTTATACAACATAAATCAAGATTAGTCATTTAACAAGCAAAGTATTAAAGAGTGAACAAGATAACAAATATAAAACATGTTAGTATCAAACATTAAAGTTCATATTAAGTTTACATTATACTTATTCTTACACCATTAGTGTAACCTTTTCACCTTGACATAATTAACTTAGCTAGACATAATGAAAGAAAGCAAAATAGATAAACAAAATAAGAACATAAAAGTTAACTAAGTAAAGGAAAGGAAATGAAAGGCATAAACTTAATATTAATGAAAACAAAGCATAAAAAATACAAAGAGAGAAAGGAAGAGCATGATCTTGATCTGGAAACCAAGATGCCTAAATGCATGGAAAATGCCTCCTTTTATAGGCCAAAATTGAGAACTATTGATTTGATGACTAATTGATAAGTGGGTGGCCAACTTTTGACTTGGTGACAATCTTTATCTTCTCTTGTCTGCCCAAAACGTCATTGATAACGTCAAAATTGGAGCCAGTTGCAAACATGAAAGTTGTAGGCAATTGTCTCAGCTTTCTTGTGTAAACAATTCAGCTCATTTGGACTTCTAGAACTCCAGATATGGCCAAAATACCGAACAGTGCTCGGGCTGGAAGACAGATTAGGGCTTTTTTGTTGTTGCTACTATTTGGACTTGATAATGGCCTTTTTAGATCTTGGGCTCCATATGAAAGTTGTAGGCCTATGTCTTACCTTTCCATCCATATAAATTGGACCAAAATCTGAGATATATAGCTCTATATATGACCCAATTACCGAACAGTGTTCCGGTTTGGATTGCACCGACATCTCTTTTCTATGTTTGGCCATCTCTTTATCCTTGCAATTTAAGTTCTTAAAGTCATCAATCAATCCTTTCATTTATGTGATAGGCCTGCATTTAAAATGAACATTTACCACAATTTAAAGGTATCTTATATTATTAGATATACTATTATAAAACATGCTTTGGTTCAGGAGTTATTGATACTTCAAGTGCACAATGATGATATAAAACCATGATAAAAATGCACTTTTAAGTACTAATCACACCCCCCAACCAGCTTATTACTAGTCCCTAGTAATCAAAGCGTAAAATAGAAAAACAATTTGCAAATTCCACAAAGCAAGGTATTCATCATTTAACTTCCATTAATCTATCCACATAAACAAACTCTCATTAAATTTATATATCTGCTCAATACCTCTTAACAAGATATTAATAAACCTTTCTTTTGTGCTCAATGTATCAACACATAATTATGGGGCTTTTCTTAGAAGAAAACAAAATTTTTGTTCTAATGTTTAAGGTTAACTTCCTTGGGCTGGGATTATTATTTTTGTCTTTTTTTTTTTCTTTTTTCTTTTAAATATATATACATATAATTTAAAAACATCATGCATCTTTAACCCATGTAACGAGCTTTCAGCTAATGACTTCCAGACCAGTTGGTCTTAGGGCATTAGTTGTTAAGACTCCCCTACGAGCTTAGTAACTCGGGTCGCAGATACTGATATGTAGATAGTGCAATGTTTGATTTCCTTAAGCTTTTCTCCTCAACTCATGTAACAAGCATTGGGCCAATAGCTCCCAAGTGAGTTGATTTTAGGGTATTAGGTGTTAAAACACCCCTTTGGGCTTAATTGCTTAGGTTAGGGAGGCTACGAAACCAAACTTATCTACATTTTTATTATCATCATTTTTTATTTTTTTTCTTTTTATTTTTTTTCATGTTTTTTTTCTTAATTATATACAATCCCTTTCCCTTAGTTGTTACCTTTAACAAAAGAACATAAATAATGTAATAATCCAATATGCAACCCACAATCATATGTTAAAGTGTGTGTGTGTAAATTAAGGTTTAAGAATACATGTTAAATAAGTATATGAGCAGAATTAAGTGGTAACAATACGAGAGTTTGTAAACCTGAATATTTCAGGAAGTATTATAATAGACCTTGTTAAGAATGGTTACTAAGATGCGTCTCAAGAGTCACTTTAACAAAAGAACTCCTTTACTCTGCCATCCTAGTAACAACAATTATGCACATGCTTTATGAAATGAAAAACAATTTTTTTTTTTATCAACTACTACCCTCTCCCCCCAACCAAAACGAGACATTGTCCTCAATGTTCTAAGGTAGAAAGATAGAGTATAAAAGATATCACCTGAAATAACGAACACTGACAAAACCTGAAACACACTGAAACAAAAATAAGAAATAACAAAACATAATAATAAAACCAAAAGACACAAAAATTCACAAATGAAGGCTCAAATCCAATCTAAGCTTTTTACGGCTTTCCTTAGATGACCAATTTATGCGACTCATGGAAGGATCAATCACAGGAATGAAAGATTGTAGTTGGTCAATCAATTGTTCAGCAGTAGTAGTAGAGATTATGATTTGTCGTGCAGAAGATGTTAAAAATTCCTGTTCCACAGCATGATCAAGAAAAGACAACAACTTATCATAATAACCATTAACATTTAACAAACCTATGGGTTTATGGTGAATGTGCAATTGAGCCCAAGAGGAAATATGAAAGATCTCTTCCAATGTACCTAGACCACTTGGTAAAACAATGAAGGCATCAGCATGGTTAAACATTGCATTCATTCGAGCTGACATTGTGGAGACCTGAAGTTCCTCTCCAATTGTTTTTCCAATGATGTCCCCTTGTGCCAAAGCTTCAGGGACGACCCCCAAAACTTGACTACCTCCTAAAAATGCAGCTATTGACACACCTCCCATTAACCCAAGACTACCTCCCCCATACACTAAATGAATCTTTCTCTCAGCTAGCACCTGACCAAGATGATTTGCTGATTCTAAAAACTCCTTTTCTTTCCCAGGACTAGATCTACTGAAAACACAAATATTTCTTATTTGATGACTTGAGGAACTTGTCATTTCTACACACTTCTGTATTTGTTGAATGTATGGGTTGAGTAGAAATGAAAGGAAGGAAGAGAGGGTTTTATAAATGAGAAATTAGAAAGGCAATCATAACACCTATATGTACGCCAGCTGGAGTCTCACACACACTCTATCTCTTTTTATTTATTTATTTATTTACTTTTGAAAAAGCATGTGTATGTACAGGTAGTTGTGATTGTGGCTCACATCTTCCCTTAGTTTTACGTCCAAGAACGGCTTAAACGCCCTTTATGGGTACGTCCAAGAACGGCTTAAACGCCCTCTATGGGTCGGGGATAGGCTTCCCATCCAGTTTTCTTAAAAACTGGCAAACAGGGTCTTTTTTAGTCAGATTCCCAAGACTAAGTCGATCATGTTCTTTATGAAATAGTGGCCATAAATCATGAATTGCAGGATGCACATCTCCACTAGGATGCGTCTCAAGAGTCAATAGAAGATTATCTAAAGACTCCTTACTCAGGCCATCCTTAATGAATTGTATTTTATCTTCACGGTTTATAAATACCATTCCTAAAGAACGACATTGTGTATTACAAGTCCATCTAGCACATCGATGACAAACTTTCAGTCGTTTTTCACGACGTTTCTTTGCAAAAGTGCTTTTACCTGTTCCAGGCATGTGTGAACTAAAGAAATTAGAGGACTCACCTGATAATCGGACCTTTGCTTCAATTAACCAGCGAATATCTTCAGGAATTCCATGATTCATTAACAATCTCAATCTTACACATCTAGCACGGTAAATTTTTATAATCGCATTCTGAGGCAGAGCGGGAAAATACTTTTTCAATTTTTCAAGATTAGTGTCCATTATCAAATGAGACTTGGAAGAGAGATTCAAAGAATTGCACAAATATATACACAAATATCAGTTATTGTGGGAAACTGAAAGAACCGACTTAAGTCACGGAGTACCATTGTCCGCCATTTCACCGGGGTGAGAGAAACTTGCAAAAAAATCACTCAAAAAGAAACACAAAAACAATGTAAGAAAAACAAAATAATCAACCGTTATCTACAAGATCATTCAAACCAGTTGATTCATTTTCACTAGGAAAATTATCAAAGTAAGCTTTCAAACGATGTCTATTTTCCTTAAAATCATTGTCATTCATTGAATTCTCAATATCACAGGCCCCATAAGGATTGTTCCATCTTGGTCTTAGCTCTCTAGGGAATGAATAGAGTTGAGAATTATAAAACAAAACTTTTTGACCAGTATCAATCTTTTGACAATTTTCACAAGTTTTGCAGAATGCATGTGTGTCTTTGAACATGGTGGGCCAATAAAATCCATTTTGAAAGATTTTTGTAGCTGTCTTTTTTGACAAGAAATAACTTCCACATGCTTTAGAATGACAAAGTTTAATGACACTACTTACCTCATTGTCAGGAATGAATCTTTGAAATATTTTATCAGGACAATATTTGAATAAGTTAGGGTCATCACAATAAAAGCTCTTCACTTCGTTCAAAAACTTTTCTTTGTCTTGAGTACTCCAATCAGTTGGCAAATCTCCTAAAGCAAGAAAATTAATATTTTTATCATACCAAGGCATTGGACTAAGAGAAAGTAAGGATTCGTTAGGAAAGTAATCATCGATTAGTGTGATGTCAGATGTCGAATCTGTTGTCAATGTTGACAAAAGATTCGCATCAACATTTTCGGTGCTTGTTTCATCCATGATTTCTTGCTTAGAATAAATCATTTGCAAATCTTCAGATTCATCTAACTCATTTTTACTTAAAGTAGATTCAAGTTGATCATAAACTAATTCCTCAATATGATCTACTTCTTATAAATCATTATCATCTCCAGGTTGCTTGCAAATGTTGAAAATATTCATCTCCAATGTCATGTTTCCAAATGATAGCTTCATCAGTCCATTCCTACTATTAATCAATGCGTTAGAGGTTGCAAAAAACGGACATCCTAAAATAACAGGAAATGAATTACATGCTTCAACAGGTTCTGTGTCCAAGACAATAAAATCCACAGGATAAATGAATTTATCGACTTGTACTAACACATCTTCAATTATTCCTCTAGGCACTTTTATAGATCTATCGGCAAGTAAAAGAGTTATAGAAGTTGGTTTTAACTCACCTAGATTGAGACTCTGAAAAACTGAATATGGAAGTAAATTCACACTAGCACCAAGATCAAGTAAGGCTCTTTCAATTTTATGCTCTCCAATAAAGCAGGAAATTGTAGGACAACCAGGGTCTTTATATTTCAAAGCATTATTGTTTTGAAGAATGACACTTACTTGTTCGGCTAGAAAGGCTTTCTTTTTCACATTCAGTTTCCTCTTCACAGTGCAGAGATCTTTCAAAAATTTAGCATAGGAAGGAACCTGTTTAATAGCATCCAGCAAAGGTATATTGATCCTTACCTGTTTGAAAATTTCAAAGATTTCCGAGTTGTGATTGACTTTCCTTTGTTTGGTCATGGCTTGAGGAAATGGAAGTGCTGGCGAAAAATTAGTCATTTCTTTGCAATTTTCAGATTCATCCCCTTCCTTACCCTCAGAGATTGACTCATCATCATTCTCATAAGGTTCAAGAGAGGGTTTTTCAATAACCTTACCACTGCGCAGAGTAGTGACTGATTTGACTTGATCCATATGTTGGCTTCCGGAACTACTTGTATTTGCATTATATTGCCCCTTGGGATTTTGTTGTGGTTGAGATGGAAACTTACCTTTCTCTTGGAAACTAAGAACAGATGTTAATTTTGCAAGAGTATCTTTAAAATCTGTGATGTTTTGAGCAAGTTGAGTACTGATTGTCTCTTTCTTTTCAATGAATGCATGCAATGTTTCCTCAAGATTTCTTCTAGGAGGTGGAGCATAAGGAGGTGCATATCCATGAGAATTTTAGAAATTGTGGTGTGCTTGAAATGGTGGTTGTGAAGTTTGTGCATTATTGTTCTCACTCTTCCAACTAAAATTTGGGTGATTTCTCCAACTAGGGTTGTATGTTTGGGAGTATGGGTTGTGGTTAGCCCTTTGAAAACTGTTTAAAGCATGGGCTTGTTCATGGAGACATTCCTTAAAAGAAGGCAAGGTTGGACAATCGTTGGTTGAGTGTTCATTTGTTTCACAGATTTGACACACAATGTTTTCAACAGATTTTAATTGACCACTCTTTTTCAATTCTAGTGCCTCGACTTTTCTAGCTAAAGAAGCAAACTTGGCTTGAAGGTCATGATCTTCCCTAAGGTTGTACATACCTCCACTAGATGTGTGAGGTTGAGTTTTACTCGGTGCCTCATAAGTACCCGCAGTGTCCCAATTTTGAGCATTTTCAGCTAACAAGTCTAAGTACTCCATTGCTTCATCAGGGTCTTTATCTTTAAAAGTTCCATTGCACATTAATTCAACCATTTGCCTATCTTTAGGTGTTAACCCTTCATAGAAATGTGAAACCAATCTCCATGTTTCAAAACCATGATGAGGGCAAGTACTAAGCAAGTCTCGATACCTATCCCAACATTGGTAAAATGTTTCTCCTGGTTTTTGAGTGAAAGTCGTGATTTGTCTCTTGAAAGAGTTAGTTTTATGAGATGGGAAAAACTTCTTTAAAAACTGTTGTTGCATTTCATCCCAAGTACGAATGGATCCTGGTCTTAAATTTTGTAGCCATGTTTTAGCTTTATCTTTTAATGAAAAAGGAAAAAGCTTTAATCTGATGGTGTTCATGCTACAATTTAAATTATTATATGTGTTGCAGACCTCTTCAAATACCCTTAAATGCAAGTATGGATTTTCCAATTCTAAACCATGAAAAGAAGGTAAAAGTTGAATAATACCTGGTTTAAAATTAAAATGAGATGCATCGGGAGGAAAAACTATGCATGATGGTGCACTTGTTCTTGTGGGATTCATGTGGTCTCTAAGTGTTCTAGCACGGTTATTCTCATTATTCTCATTATGAAGTGATTGATTATCTTCTTCGGCCATATTTTCTGAAAATGATGAGGATACCCTACAAAGTCTACCACTTGATGTACGTGACCACACTCTCATGCACGTGTAGGAATAAAATAAAAAGAAGAACAAGAAAGCAAAAGAAGGAGGAAGAAAACAAAATAAAAAGAAACAAAAGAAAAGAAACAAAGTTATATACAAGAAAAGTGAAAAGAGAAAATAAAATAAATACTATAATTTATACAAGAACTTACCTCCCCGGCAACGGCGCCAAAAACTTGACACGACTAAAAGATTGATGTCTTCTCCCAAGTGCAGGAGTGTCGAAGTAATAAATAACCCGGCAAGACCGGGGTCGAACCACAGGGAGGTTAATTGTACAAATTATAAACAACAATTATAAAACAACAATAACAACAACAACAATAGTAATAATAATAATAATAATAATAATAATAATA
>NW_011500432.1:60384-70788 GCF_000495115.2 Populus euphratica | reverse complement strand
TCTTAACACCTAATGCCCTAAGACCAACTGGTCTGGGAGTCATTAGCCAAAAGCTCATTACATGGGTTAAAGATGCATCGTGTTTAATGTTATATATATATATATTAGAAAAATAAAAATTAGAAGGAAAAAAATCTCAACCCAAAGAAGTTAACCTTAAATATTAGAAGAAAATTTTTGTTTTCTTTGAAGTAAAGCCCCATAACCATGTGTTGATATATTGAGCACAAAAGAAAGGTTTATTAATATCTTGTTTAAGAGGTACTGAGGAGATATATAAATTTAATGAGAGTTTGTTTATCTGGATAAATTAATGAAAGCTGAATGATGAATACCTTGCTTTGTGGAATTTGCAATTTGTTTTTCTATTTTAATGCTTTGATTACTAGGAACTAGTAATAAGCTATTTTGGGGATGTAATTAGTACGTAGAAGTGCATTTTTATCAAGGTTTTATATCATCATTTTGCACTTGAAGTATCAATAACTCAATTAAAACATGTTTTATAATAACATATCTAATAATATAAGATACCTTTAATTTATAGTAAATGTTCATTTTAAATACAGACCTATCACATAAATGAAAGGATTGATTGATGAGTTTAAGAATTGAAATTGAAAAGACAAAGAGATGGCCAAAATTAGAAAAGAGATGTTGGTGTAGTCCAAACTGGAACATTGTTTGGTAATTAGGTTATATCTGGAGCTGTAGATCTTCGATTTAGGTCTACTTTATATGGATAGAAAGGTAAGACATAGACCTACAACTTTTATATGGAGCCCAAGATTTAAAAAGGCCATTTTCAAGTTCAAATTATAGCAACAACAAAGAAGTTTGAATCTGTCTTGCAGCCCGAGCACTCTTCAGTGTTTGGCCTATATCTAGAGTTTTAGAAGTTCAAATGACCTCTATGCTTTTTTCCTAAAAAGCTGAGACAATTTTCTACAACTTTCATGTTTAAAGTGGTTCCAATTTTGATGTTATCAATGACGTTTTGGGCAGACAAAAGAAGATAAGGATTGTCACCAAATCAAGAGTTGGTCGCCCACTCATCAATTAGTCATCATATCAATAGTTCCCAATTTTAGCCTATAAAGGAGGCATTTGCCATGTATTTAGGTATCTTGGTCTCCAAATCAAGATCATGCTCTTGGTTTCTCTCTTTGTATTTTTGTAATGTCTAAGTTTTGCTTTCATTAATATTTTGTTTAAGCTTTTCATTTCCTTTCCTTAGTTAACTTTTATGTTATTTATGTTCTTATTTTGTTCATTTATTTTTCTTTCATTCATTATGTTCAGATAAGTTTATATGTCAAGGTGAAAAGGTTACATTAATGGTGTAAGAATAAGTATAGTGTAAACATAACATGGACTTTAATGTTTGATACTAACATGTTTTATATTTGTTATCTTGTTAACTTTTGAATACTGTATGGTATAATTGACACATGAGCTATGAAAGGAACTTGATGTGTTGTTAACATAAGTTATAATCATGAATGCCTGACGAGATTTACAAGTATTAGCATTAATCGAATAAGATAACTAATGTAATCATGTTAACAGTTTGTAATCTGATTAGAACTTCCTTTGTTTGTGTTTTCCAATTGAATAATAAGAGTTTATACTATACTTATTTGACATACCATTAGTGGATCCTCTAACCTTGACATTTGTTGTTATCATTGTTTAACCCTTACATTAATCTTCCATCTCAAAGTTCTCATCAACTTCTTCTTCTTCTTCTTCTTCATTACTACTACTACTACTACTACTACTATTGTTGTTGTATTATTATTATTTATAATTTATACAATCAATCTCATTGTGGTTTGACCTCGGTCTTGCCGGGTTATTTATTACTTCGACACTCCTGCACTTGGGAGAAGACATCAATCTTTTGGTCGTGTCAATAAGATACCTTTAATTTTTGGTAAATATTTATCTTAAATGTAGGTCTATCATATAAATGAAAGGATTGATTGATGAGTTGAAGTACTAAAATTAAAAGGACAAAGAGAGGGCCAAACTTAGAAAAGAGATGTTGATTTAGTCCAAACTCACTGTTTGGTAATTAGATCATAACTAGAGCTGTAGAACTTGGATTTAGATCTGTTTTATATGGATGAAAAGCTAAGACATAGGCCTAAAACTTTCATGTGGAAGTTAAGACTCAATTCTGCTATTTGAAGTCCAAATCTTAGCAATAATGTAGAAGTCCAAATCTCTCCCGTGACCCACACACTGTTCAATGTTCAGCCAATATCTCGAGTTCTAGAAGTCCAAATGATCTCAATGTTTTTTTCCTAGAAAGCTGAGATAATTTCTTAGAATTTTATGAGTTTGGTTCAAATTCTGACATTATCAATGACATTTTGTTTAGACAAGAAGATAAGGATTGTTACCAAGTTAAGAGTTAGCCACCCACTCAACAATTAGTCAAGAAATCAATAGTTCTCAATTTTAGCTTATAAAAGGAGGCATTTGCCATGCATTTAAGCATCTTGGTTTTCCAATCAAGATCATGCTCTTACTTTCTCTCTTTGTATTTTTATGATGCTTAAGTTTTGCTTTCATTAATATCTTATTTATGCCTTTCAATTCCTTTCCTTCACTTAGTTAACTTTTATCTTATTTATGCTCTTATCTTGTTTATTTATGTTTCTCTCTTTCATTATATTTAGCTAAGTTTATTATGTTAAAGTGAAAAGGTTATGCTATAGTGTAAGAATAAATATATTGTAAACTTAATATGGACTTTAATGTTAAAGTGTTAGCATTATTCGAATAAGATAATTAATGTAATCATGTTAACCATTTATAATCCAATTGAACCTTCTTTGTGTGTGGTTTCTAGTTGAGTAATAAAAAGAATTTATACTATACTTGTGTGAAATACCATTAGTGAATCTTCTAACCTTGACATTTGTTTTTATCTTGTTTAATCCTCACATTAATCTTACCATCTCAAAGTTCTCATCAACTTCTTCTTCTTCTATTATAATTATTATTACTACTATTACTATTACTACTACTACTACTAGTACTACTACTACTGTTATTGTTGTTGTTATTGTTGTTGTTGGATTGTTGTTGTTTATAATTTATACAATTAACCTCCTTGTGGTTCGACCCCGATCTTGCCGAGTTATTTATTACTTCAACACTTCTACACTTGGAAAAAGACATTAATCTTTTGATCGTGTCATGATGCAACTAAGATCAGACCTTCATCAGGACAAGGATACCTCATTGGTAGGACAAGGATACCTCATTTGTGGAACAAGTATTGTGATTAGCTATGGTTAAAAGCATCCAATGAGGATGACCAGGTTATGGAGAAGTAATTAACCTTGACTAAAGGTTAGCCTTCAGCCCCACCATTCCTAAAATATCGATGGCCATAAATTAGTAATTCATGTTTAGTAATTGCACAACTCTTCACCGTGCATGTCTTAAGCATATACAAGCTCATATTCAAGTGTTCCACATATTACAACCATATAATGGAATCATTTTAATCATCGGACTCATTTAAATATGTAACTCTGTTGTAATAGTTAGTTAGTGAAAGCTGGTTCGCTAGTGATGTAGATTCGTTAGCGGACTAATACAATGAAACATAGAATCATTAGCGAACTGATTTGTTGGCAACACCCCAATTCAATAGCAAAAATTGATTTGCTGCAGACACCACAATTTAGTAATGAAAACTAATTCATTGTAAACAACAAAATGCAGCGGTGAACACTAATTCGCCGCAAATAACACAATTCAATAGCAAATACTGATTGCTAGGGACAACATATTTTGGTAGCGAAAACTGATTTGCTAGAGATGTTACAATGTAGTGGTCGCACAAATTAATTACTCTAGCTTCAAACACAACACACAAGATAGTATATAGCAAGCAGGAGGTCAATCCCACGAGGAAGGTTCAAGTCAGATTTTTATGCTAGATGATATGCAATTTAGAGGGTTTGGAGGTTATCTAGGCTAAAGAAAAAAAACTATCATATAAAATTTAATAAAATAAAAAAAATTATCAAGAGAACAAACCTTGGTCGCAAGCACACATCCACCTACAGAAATCAAAACTGATCATGGAAATGAAACATTAATTTATATTCTGAATATTTATCTCTTCTTAACATTCGTTAGTTAATAGATCCATCATATAATTAACTCTAACCATCAAACAACCACAGTGTCCGCACTAATAATTTAATTCAATGATAGCCTTTAGAACTAGATAAGTTGATTTATTGAGAAAACATAACTGTCCGCAGTCTATGTTTGATTTGATTAAATGTTCTTCCTAAGATTAATAACGTAGATCCGCCAACTTTACAAGTTCATACTACAACTTTGGTTTTGATATCAAACTTAGCAATAGATTGCCTACAATAATAACTTAGAGTCTGCTCTAGCAATTAAAAAAAACAATCATAAGAAAAATAAGCATGAGAGAAAAACATATTCATCATATAAACTGAAAAGAAAATGTAAAATAAATCTCACAGTTCTTGAAATCCGATGGTTTTCGTGTCCTTGTACCAAAGAAAAAGTGTTTAGTTTTGCATGTTTGTTGAATAACTAATAAAAAAGAAGGAAGAATGCATAATTTCAAGTTTGTTGGAGGAGGGAGGCATTTTTATCCTTTTGCTTGCTGCCCCCCCATCTCTTCTCTCATTCTTTTTATATCTTAGGAAACCTTAGTCTTTATTTTACAAAATAGTCCTCCCTTAAGTAGATAGTTTACATTTAAGTACTTCAATAACTATTTTCCTAAAAAAAAGAAATAGCCTTGCATGAAACCTTCAAGCTTTGACTTAGAGGAGCTAAATTGCTGAAATAAAAACTTAGATATTAGTTTACATGCTTCAGAATGTAATTTGAACTCGTTTCTTCACAAAACCTGTTTGTTGGCAGAATTAAATTATCATCTTTGAAAAATCATAAATCCCTCATATGACATTTTTTTTTGCTTCAATTTGGAGCGTTTATAGGCCTTTGAGTCAGAAATCCAAGAAAATTAAGTTTGCATCAATTGAACTTCTGTAACTCCTCATATTCAAGTCGGAATGGCTGAAGGTCAACACTAGCAGATTGCAAGATTTGACTTTGAAGGCTGCGATTTTCATGCTCTTATTTTATTTTCTTGCCTTAAATGTTCAGAAAGGTATGGATGTTAGCTTTTTAATGTCACTAGAATCACTTCACGTCAACCTCTAGCGCTCACGCTCTGAACAAAATATTAACTGAAGGTCAAATCTGTCAATTACCTCCAATTTACTTCTTTTTGCATCTTTCATCAAAAAATGCCTTCAAAAGATAAAACAAAGAATATCAAGGCATTTTATATATAAAACATAGGAAAAACACTAGTTAAATATAGGTGAAACTATCAAATAATATGGTTGCATTAAATACCCCCACACTTAGCTCTTGGTCTTCCTCGAGAAAGGATAGGTAAAATCAAATTGAAGTTAAATTAAATCAAATTACTATGGCTAATCTCCTAATCTCGCAACAATATCCAAGAATATATGCATTATAAATAAGAACACAATTAAGAAGGATAAAGAGTATAAATTTTCATGAATTCATTTACATGCAAACTTTAAAACTCAATTAATCATTGGGATTTAAATGAAATCCATGCCATGTCAGAGTGATAGGTCCTCTCATTGATATACATCCCAACACTCATGTGTTTAGAGCTTATGTGTTTAAATCTCTCAAATTCAATCAATGAACATATTCTACCATAAGCTTGCTCTTCAATCTCATATCCATTACTAATATATTAGAAACAATGCATGAATCAAACGGTCTTATTTTTCGGTTGTAATGGGGCTAAGGTTAAGGTGAGGTAAAAGAGAGTAAAAGAAAGGGTTCAACCAAAAAAAGTAGAGCATTTTGAAAAATGATATTTCAAACAAGATATTCCATCAAAGCATATAAATTTTCCATCTTTAATCACCAATGCTTAACTTCATTTTTGATTTCAAGCTTTTTCAACATAAAATTTTAAGAACATAAAGGAAAACATTTTTTTCTTTTTTCTTTTTCTTTTTTCTTTTTTTACCTTTGACAACTTTGCCCATCTTTTCATCAAGCATCACTTCTTCTTTCTTTTCATATAATTTCCTTGGCCGGGGGAAAAGGAAAACATATAAAAAGTTAAGTTTTATAAATGGATAGTGCAAAGAAAAAATAAAAAGCTCAAAAGGGGTTTACTAAGGATAATATGCTTTAGGTTAGCTTTTTGGCTTAAGTGGTTAAAATTCGTAATGCCTTTATCATCTTCATGTATATATAAAATGTGCATGTAATCTCAACAAGATAGGAAGCAAGTTCTAGAGATACATATCATTGAAAGAATGCATAATTAAAGAATATAATGTTGAAGGCTCAAAATCTTGTATTGATATAACACTATAAAATCAACATGGCATATTCTCAAAGTCAATCCCTAAATGAATTAAACCTTAAAAGTTGCATGCACACTCCTTCATTTGATTCATATCTTCATCCATCTCAATTAATTCTTATATGTAATGCTCATATTCTCATAAACCAATAGGAGTTTAAAAGTTCAAACATAGAATTTTTTTTTTAGAATAACAAAGAAAATCAAAATAAAAAAAAACCAACATTCTCCCAATACCCCCACACTTAAAACACAACATTGTCCTTAATGTTGAAATAAAAGAAAGGAATATAGGAAAATGAAAAAAATAAAGTAAAATGCAAAAAATAAAAGATAAGGGAAAAAGAAAACAAATCTTTTTTTTTTTTGTGCTGAGTTGCCTCCTAGTAAACACTTTTGTTTTATGTCATTAGCTTGACATGTTGCATGCTAATTCTTCATAGATTGGTTCAACTAACTCTACAGAAGCAATGAGTTCTGTTGTCTAACCTTCATATAAAGATTTCATACGATGCCGATTGGCCTTGAGTACTTTGTTAGTTTCTAAACTTGTAATTTCAACTGCACCATAAGGAAAAATATTAGAAATAACAAAGGGTCCAATCCAATGTGAGAACAACTTTTCATAAAAAAGTTTTGAACGTGAATGATAAAGAAGGACTTTGTCTCCAACATTAAACTCTTTTTTTGTAATCATTTGACTAGGGAGACTTTTAGTCTTTTCTCTATAAATCCTTGCGTTCTCATAAGCATCATTTTGTATTTCTTCTAATATAATTCCAATCTTTTTGGGTACCAAAAGGATAGGCGCCACCCATTTACTATCCATGATAGGGTGAATGACTCCTGCATCATGGGGAACAGTTTGCAAAGCCAATGCTGATTCATACATGTTTTGGGGAACACATATATGCCTCTCTATCTCTTTTATCTTGGTAAAACCATAGCCATAGCTTAAAGCTATGCTTAATCCATCCTCACTATCAAAATCACAAACTTGTTGCACACACTTATCAACTTGGTCATAACATGTGATAGAATAAACATTGCTGTAAGGATATGTCATTGTATCATGAAAATTAAATTTAATTTTTTCATCTCCTACCTCCATAAACAAAGTATCCTTATCACAATCAATTTTTATATTGATAGTTTTCAAGAATGGTCTCTCAAACAATATAGGAGTGTTGTTTGATGAATTACAAGAATCATATTCCATATCAAGAATATAAAAGTCACATGGAATGACCAAACTATCAATCTTGACTAGGACATCTTTTTTCACACCAAGTGGGTAAACAAAACTAGGATCCACACGTTGTATTACAATGCTAGTTTTATTCAAAGGCTCAAGACTAAGAGAACCATAAACATATTTAGGCATAACATTAATGGATGCACTTAAATCGTATAAGGCCCTTTTGAAACTAGCATTACCAATAACACATAGGATAGTAAACGTACCTGAGTCCTTCTGCTTCGAAGGCATATTCTTTTGAACAACAACAGATACAACTTCACCCATACTTACCATTTACTAACCTTTTAGTTTGAAAGCTCTCTTGGTAGTACACAACTCCTTCAAGAATTTGGCATAAATAGGAATTTGTTTGATAGCATCAAGTAAAGGAATGTTGAGTTCTACTTTCTTAGAAACCTCTAAAATTTGTTTTTCTTTGTCCTCTTTCTTTGACCTAGAAGAACTCATACGAAGGGGTGAAATTGTTTTAAAACTGGAATTCGTTGAGTGAGGAGCTACCTATGGAGTGTTGGTCGATGTTTTAGTTTATGAAGGTGAAGGATGTTCCTTTTTTGTACTTAATTTAGTTTCTATCTCTTCTTCTTCCTCCATCTCAATTTGTTTTGACCATTTCTTTTCAAGTTCTTTCCCAATTTGTAGCATGATCGTACTAACACTCTCTATTGGATTCAATGCTTGGGAGGGCAATTTTTTCACTCATTTATGCTTCCAATTTCCCCACACTTGAAGCTCCTTGCCCTATTTGCTTCTCTAATTTGTGAATACTTGACCTTGTTTCCTGTTGAAAAGACATGACATTTTGTTGCAAGATCATAGCGTTGAGGCTGAAGTTTTCATCATCTCACGAATATCATCACTAAATGATGACCCCATAATATTGGAGTTTGTGAATGAAAGGGGTTGTCTCGCTTGATAATTCTTTAGGGCTGAAATCAATTGGGATGGAATTGCCAGCCTTGATTGCCTTGTTGAGGTGGGTTCCTATAGCATAAGCTTGGATGATCTCTCCATCTAGGATTGTACATGTTAGAAAAAGGATCATATTTATGCTAGGGTTGTCCGTTGAATCCTCCATCAACTGCATGAACCTATTCAATGTAATCTTCTTGCATTGTTGGGCACATATCTGAGGTATGTCCTTCGTATAAACTTTCATTTGCTGTACATTTCCACAAGCCAAATAACGCATAAGAGAAGTAAGATCATTAACATTATTTTCAAGGTTAGAAATACTTACCTCGTTCACTCGTTTGTTTGCGAAGTCTACTTGCGTGCCAAATTGTTTCGAGTTGGTTGCCATATTCGAGATCAATTGGCGTGCAGCCTTCATTGTCTTATCTACCAATACCCCTCGATGATACTATGGTTAGTAGGCATCAGTCCTTCATAGAAATATTGAATGAGTAGTTGATCAGGTATCTAATGGTGAGGGCATTGAATGTAAAATTGCTCAAATCTTTCCCAATACTCGGAAAGTGTCTCTCTATGAGATTGTCGAATCCCACATATTTCTTTCCTTATGTTGGCAACTCGAGATGCTGGGAAATATTTTTCAGGGAAAATCTTCATCATGGCATTCCACATTCCAATGGAACCCAGGAGAATAGAGAAAAATCATGCCTTTGCTGCCCTTTTTAAAGAGAAAGGGAAAGCTTTCAACTTAACCTGTTCTTTGTCAACTCCATTCAGTTTCATGTTAACACAAACCATATAGAACTCCTTGAGGTGAGTATGAGGATCTTCTCCTAGAAGACCATTGAATGTTGGTAGCAAATGTATAAAACCAGATTTGAGCTCAAAGTTTATATTATTGTTGATGTTTATGCATAATGGTTGATTTTCCATGTTAGAAGCAGCAAACTCCTTGAGTATTTGTTGTCATGCAACAACCATAGTGTTGAGGTGAGCTCTCTTTCATAACCTGCATAAAGTTTTTTCTATTTTGAGATCCAATTGCACTTGACTTTGATTAGTATAACGGGTTACTGGCATAAATCATCAACAAAACTCAAAGAAACCAACTATGCAAAAGAATGAAAATAGTTGAAATTATATGAAAATCCTATGCTAGAAAATTCAAACTGCCTAAGAACCCTAGAAAACAACGGAATTTGGCCTCGATAGGATAGGGCTAGTGGTGAAACCACTAGAGCTATTGAAAATGTTGTTTCCTTTTAAGAAATAAAAGGTCAATACCTAGTTTCAATAAAAAATCTGTTTTGAATAGTACTATTACTGTAAAGGAACTATACAGCAATAAGCATAAATTCTATTTCTTTTTTCTTTTTTCAGATAAATAAATAACAATCACAACAAATAAAAATAATAGTAGAAGAATCAACTAAAATTACTTCCTCGACAATGGCACCAAAATTTGTTACAATATCGTGGTCACACAAATTAATTATCCTAACTTTAAACACAACACACAAGATAGTATAGAGCAAGCAAGGGGTCGATCCTACGAGGAAGGTTCAACTTAGATTTTTATGCTAGATGATATGCAATTTGGGGGGTTTGGATGTTATCTAGGCTAAAGCAAAATAAAACATAAAACTATCAAATGAAATTTAATAAAATCAAAAAATTATCAAGAGAACAAATGACACGACAAAAAGATTGATGTCTTCTCCCAAGTGCAGGAGTGTCGAAGTAATAAATAACCCGGCAAGACCGGGGTCGAACCACAAGGAGGTTAATTGTA
>NW_011500432.1:47415-54742 GCF_000495115.2 Populus euphratica | reverse complement strand
TAGTAGTAGTAGTAGTAGTAGTAGTAGTAGTAGTAGTAGTAGTAGTAGTAGTAGTAGTAGTAGTAGTAGTAGTAGTAGTAGTAGTAGTAGTAGTAGTAGTAGTAGTAGTAGTAGTAGTAGTAGTAGTAGTAGTAGTAGTAGTAGTAGTAGTAGTAGTAGTAGTAGTAGTAGTAGTAGTAGTAATAATAATAATAATAAAGAAAGAGAAGAAGAAGAAGATGATGAGAACTTTGAGATGGAATATTAATGTAACGATTAAACAATGATAATAACAAATGTCAAGGTTAGAGGTTCCACTAATGGTATATCAAACAAGTATAGTATAAACTCTTATTATTGAATTGGAAACCACACACAAAGGAGGTTCCAATCAGATTATATATTGTTAACATGATTACATTAGTCATCTTATTCAATTAATGCTAATACTTGTAAATCTCGTCAAGCATTCATGATTATAACTTATGTTAACAACAAATCAAGTTCCTTTCATAGCTCAGGTGTCGGTTATACCATACATTATGGGCTATGAAAGTGCCAAGCATTTGTTGTACCAAGTGTTATACAACATAAATCAAGATTAGTCATTTAACAAGCAAAGTATTAAAGAGTGAACAAGATAGCAAATATAAAACATGTTAGTATCAAACATTAAAGTCCATATTAAGTTTACATTATACTTATTCTTACACCATTAGTGTAACCTTTTCACCTTGACATAATTAACTTAGCTAGACATAATGAAAGAAAGCAAAATAGATAAACAAAATAAGAACATAAAAGTTAACTAAGTAAAGGAAAGGAAATGAAAGGCATAAACTTAATATTAATGAAAACAAAGCATAAAAAATACAAAGAGAGAAAGGAAGAGCATGATCTTGATCTGAACACCAAGATGCCTAAATGCATGGCAAATGCCTCCTTTTATAGGCCAAAAATGGGAACTATTGATTTGATGACTAATTGATAAGTGGGTGACCAACTTTTGACTTGGTGACAATCCTTATCTTCTCTTGTCTGCCCAAAACGTCATTGATAACGTCAAAACTGGAGCCAGTTGCAAACATGAAAGTTGTAGGCAATTGTCTCAGCTTTCTTGTGTAAAAACTTCAGCTCATTTGGACTTCTAGAACTCCAGATATGGCCAAAATACCGAACAGTGCTCGGGCTGGAAGACAGATTCGGGCTTCTTTGTTGTTGCTACAATTTGGACTTGATAATGGCCTTTTTAGATCTTGGGCTCCATATGAAAGTTGTAGGCCTATGTCTTACCTTTCCATCCATATAAATTTGACCTAAATCTGAGATATATAGCTCCAGATATGACCCATTTACCGAACAGTGTTCCGGTTTGGATTGCACCGACATCTCTTTTCTAAGTTTGGCCATCTCTTTATCCTTGCAATTTAAGTTCTTCAAGTCATCAATCAATCCTTTCATTTATGTGATAGGCCTGCATTAAAAATAGACATTTACCATAAATTAAAGGTATCTTATATTATTAAATATATTATTATAAAACATGCTTTGGTTAAGGAGTTATTGATACTTCAAGTGCAAAATGATGATATAAAACCATGACAAAAATACACTTTTAAGTACTAATCAACAAACCTTAGTCGCAAGCACACATTCACCTACAGAAATTAGAACTGATCATGGAAATGAAACATCAATTTATATTTTGAATATTTATCTCTTCTTAACACTAGTTAGTTAACGGACTCACCATATAACTAACCCTAACCATCAAATAACCACGGTGTCCACACTAGTAATTTAATTCAATGACAACCTTTAGAACTAGATAAGTAGATTAATCAAGAAAACATAACTGTCCACAATCTATGTTTGATTTGATTGAATGTTCTACCTAATATTAATAACGTAGATCCGCCAGAATAATTAAATTCAGTTGCTTCATAAGTTCATACCACAACTCCGATTTTGATATCAAGCTTAGCAATAGATTGTCTACAAGATGAACTTAGAGTCCACTCTAGAAATTAAAGTAAACAATCATTAGAAAAATAAGCATGAAAGATCAAATATATTCATCATATAAACTAAAAAGAAAAGGTAAAATAAATCTCACAGTTCTTGAAATCTGACGGTTTCCTTGTCCTCGCAGCCAAGAAAAAGTGTTTAGCCTTGCATGTTTCTTGATCAACTAATCAAAAAGAAGGAAGAATGCATAATTTCAAGTTTGTTAGAGGAGGGGGGCGTTTTTCTCATCTTGGTTGGCTGCCTCCCTTCTCTTTTCTCATTCTTTTTATATCATAGAAAACCTTAGTCTCTATTTTACAAAATAGTCCTACTTTAAGTAGACAATTTACATTTAAGTACTTCAATAACTATTTTCCTAAAAAAGAGAAATATCCTTGCATGAAACCTTCAAGCTTTGACTTAGAGGAGTTAAATTGCTTTGAAATATAATTTGGACTCGTTTCTTCACGAACCTGTTTCTTGACAGAATTCAATTGTCATCTTTGAAAAATCATATATCCCTCATATGACATTGTTTTTGGCTTCAATTTGGAGCGTTTATAGGCCTTTGATTAGGAATCCAAGAAAAATGAGTTTGCATCAATTGGACTTCTGTAGCTCCACATATTCAAGTCGGAATGACTGAATGTCAACACTGGCAGATTGTAAGATTTGACTTTGAAGGCTGCGATTTCCATGCTTTTTCTTATTTTATTTTCTTGCCTTAGATGTTTAGAATGGTATAAATGTTAGCCTTTTAAATCCACTGGAATCACTTCATTTCAACCTCTAGAGCTCATGCTCTGCTCAAAACATCAACTGAAGGGTCAAATCTGTCAATTACCTCCAATTTACTTTTTTTTGCATCTTTCATCCAAAAGTGCCTTTAAAACATAAAACAAAGAATAACAAGGTATTTTATATATAAAACATAGACAAAACACTACTTAAATATAGGTGAAACTATCAAATAATATGGTTGCATCAGGAGACAACATAATTCACTATAGACAATAAAATTCGGTAGCGATCACTGATTCACTGTAGACAATATAATTTCAACAGCGAACGCTATTTGATTGAAGACAACATAATTTCAGTAATGAACTATAAGTAGCTGCAAACTATACAATTTCAGTAGCGAACTAGCGTTCACTATCGATTGCTGACAATTCGGCAGCGAACATTGATTCGCTGCTGACAACACAATTTCGCAACGAACACTGATTCATTACAGATGACATAATTTCAACAGCGAACACTAGTTTGCTGTGGACAACATAATTTTGGCAATAAATACTGATTCGCTGCATACAACACAATTTCAGCAGCGAGTTCTAGTTCATTGTGGATAACACAATTTCAGCATCGAACACTAGTTCGTTGCAAAAAACACAAATTTGGCAGCAAACATTGCTTTTCAATTCCAACATTACATTTGTTCTTAGAACCCAGAAAAATCACACAATTTCAAGCATAAACACATGCATTTCAGTTTTGAGTAGAATTACACAATTTCAAGCATAAACACATGCATTTTAGTTCCAACATTACATTTTTACATTAACACATTTTCACATAATTTTTTTAAAGATTTATTATAGAAATTACATCATAGTTGCATGTACGATTCTATTTTTAACAAGGTCATCCCTCAATCATTTAGCCACCTAAACTCCTAGTTTGTCCAACCACCATTATAGCTGACCAACTAACTAGATTTGCATCTGTAAAATCATATATCCCATTTGACATGACTAAAGGATTAATGTCTTCTCCCAAGTACAGGAGTGTCGAAGTAATAAATAACTCGGCAAGACCGGGGTCGAACCACAGGGAGATTAATTATATAAATTACATATAACAATAATACAACAATAATAACAATAATAACAACAACAACAACGACAACAATAATAATAATAATAGTAGTAGTAGTAGTAGTAGTAGTAGTAGTAGTAGTAATACTAATAATAATAATAATAAAGAAAAAGAAGGAGAAGAAGACGAAAAAGATGAGAACTTTGAGATGAAATACTAATGTAAGGATTAAACAATGATAATAATAAATGTCAAGGTTAGAGGTTCCACTAATGGTATGTCAAACAAGTATAGTATAAACTCTTAAAATGAACATTTACCACAAATTAAAGGTATCTTATATTATTAGATACGTTATTATAAAACATGTTTTAGTTAAGGATTTATTGATACTTCAAGTGCAAAATGATGATATAAAGCCTTACTTTCTTGACAAATCCTTACTTTCTCTTAGTCTAATGCCTTGGTATGATAGAAATATCAATTTTTATACTTCGAGAGATTTGCCAGCTCATTGGAGTACCCAAGATAAAAGAAAGTTTTTGAGCGATGTGCAAAACTTTTATTGGAAAGACCCTTACTTATTCAAATATTGTCCTAATCAAATATTTCAAAGATTCATTCCTAAGAATGAGGTAGGTAGTGTCATTAAACTTTGTCATTTTGAGACATGTAGGGGTCATTTCTCATCAAGAAAAACAACTGTAAAAATCTTACAAAGTAGATTTTGTTGGCCCACCATATTCAAGGACTCATATACATTTCGCAAAACTTGTGAAAATTATCAAAAGGTGGGGTTTATTTAAAAACACATAGAGTATTTAGATAATCTTCTATTAACTTGTAAGTCTCATCATAGTACAGATATGCATCATGCAATTTATGACTTATGACCTTATTTTCATAAAGAACATGTTTGGCATAGTTCTAGGAAGGAAATAGAGTTTTTAGAATCAACAAATCATCTTGGTCAGGTACTATCTAAGAGAAAGATTCATTTAGTGTATGGGAGAGGTAGTCTTGGGTTAATGGGGGAGTGTCAGTAGCTATATTTTTAAGAAGTAGTCAAGTTATGGGGGTTGTCCCCAAAGCTTTAGCATAAGGGGACATTATTGGAAAACAATTAGAGAGGAAATACAGGTCTCCACAATATTTGATCGAAAGAATGCAATGTTTAAACATGCTGACGCCTTTACTACCTTACCAGGTGGTTTGGGTACATTAAAAGAGATCTTTCATATTACCTCTTGGGCCCAACTGCACATTCACCATAACCCATGCGTTTGTTAAATGTTAATGGTTTTAAATCCTATTCTTGTAACTGAGATCTTTGACTGTTGGGGTATATATTTCATAGGTCCATTTCCTTCATCATTTTGTTTCTTATACATATTAGTCACAATAGATTATGTTTTAAAATGGATAGATGCAATTCCAGGTTGAAATAATGATCACAAAATAGTGATAAAGTTTTTGAAAGAAAATATTTCTTGAGCCAATTTGGAATCCCTTGAGCCATGATAAGTGATGGTGGAATATATTTCTACAATAAGTCATTCGAGTCTTTAATGAAGAAATATGGAATCACATACAAAGTTGCCACCCCTTATCACTCTCAAATAAGTGGACAAGTAGAACCTGCTAATAGGTAAATCAAATAAATCTTGGAGACTTGCTTTAGGAGATTTGCCAGCTGATTGGAGTACCCAAGACAAAGAAAAGTTTTTGAACGAAGTGAAGAGCTTTTATTGTGATGACCCTAACTTATTCAAATATTGTCCTGATCAAATATTTCAAAGATTCATTCCCGACAATGAGGTAAGTAGTGTCATTAAACTTTGTCATTCTGAAGCATGTGGAAGTTATTTCTCGTCAAAAAAGACTGCTGCAAAAATCTTTCAAAATGGATTTTATTGGCCCACCATGTTCAAGGACACACATGCATTCTGCAAAACTTGTGAAAATTGTCAAAAAATTGACACTGGTCAAAAAGTTTTGTTTTATAATTCTCAACTCTATTCATTACCTAGAGAGCTAAGATCAAGATGGAGCAATCCTTATGGGGCCTATGATATTGAGAATTCAATGAATGACAATCATTTTAAGGAAAATGGACATCGTTTGAAAGCTTACTTTGATAAGTTTCCTAGTGAAAATGAATCAACTGGTTGGAATGATCTTGTAGATAAAGGTTGATGATTTTGTTTTTCTCACATTGTTTTTGTGTTTCTTTTTGACTGATTTTTGCTAGTTTCTCTCACCCCGGTCAAATGGCGGATAACGGTACTCTGTGACTTAAGTCGGTTCTTTCACTTTCCCACAATAACTGATATCTGTGTATATATTTGTGCAATTCTTTAAATCTCTCTTCCAATCTCATTTGAAAATGGACACTAATCTTGAAACATTGAAAAAGTATTTTCTCGCTCTGCCTTAGAATGCGATTACAAAAATTTACAGTGCTAGATGTGCAAGATTGAGATTGTTAATGAATCATGGAATTACTGAAGATATTCACTGGTTGATTGAAGCAAAGGTCCGATTATCAGGTGAGTCCTCTAACTTCTTCATTTCACACATGCCTGGAACAGATAAAAGCACTTTTGCAAAGAGAGAGAGAGTGTGTGAGACTCCAGCTGGCCTACATATAGGTGTTATGATTGCCTTTCTCATTTCTTATCTATAAAACCCTCTCTTCCTTCCTTTCATTTCTACTCAACCCATACATTCAACAAATACAGAAGTGTGTAGAAATGGCAAGTTCCTCAAGTCAACAAATAAGAAATATTTGTGTTTTCGGTGGATCTAGTCCTGGGAAAGAAAAGGAGTTTTTAGAATCAGCAAATCATCTTGGTCAGGTGCTAGCTGAGAGAAAGATTCATTTAGTGTATGGGGGAGGCAGTCTTGGGTTAATGGGAGGTGTGTCAATAGCTGCATTTTTAGGAGGTAGTCAAGTTTTGGGGGTCGTCCCTGAAGCTTTGGCACAAGCGGACATCATTGGAAAAACAATTGGAGAGGAACTTCAAGTCTCCACAATGTCAGCTCGAATGAATGCAATGTTTAACCATGCTGATGCCTTCATTGCTTTACCAGGTGGTCTAGGCACATTGGAAGAGATCTTTCATATTTCCTTTTGGGCTCAATTGCACTATTTCCTCTTGGGCTCAATTGCACATTCACCATAAACCCATAGGTTTGTTAAATGTTAATGGTTATTATGATAAGTTGTTGTCTTTTCTTGATCATGCTGTGGAACAGGAATTTCTAACATCTTCTGCACGACAAATCATAATCTCTGCTGCTACTGCTAAACAATTGATTGACCAACTAAAATCTTTCATTCCTGTGATTGATCCTTCCATGAGTCGCATAAATTGGTCATATAAGGAAAGCCGTAAAAAGCTTATATTGGATTTGAGCCTTCATTTGTGAATTTTTGTGTCTTTTGGTGTTATTATTGTTTTTTGTTATTTCTTATTTTTGTTTTAGTGTGTTTCAGGTTTGTTAGTGTTTGTTATTT
>NW_011500432.1:30584-47383 GCF_000495115.2 Populus euphratica | reverse complement strand
GTTATTTCAGGTGATATCTTCTATGGTTTTGTCAGTGTTCGTTATTTCAGGTGATATCTTCTATACTCTATCTTTCTACCTTAGAACATTGAGGACAATGTCTCGTTTTGGTTGGGGGGAGAGGGTAGTAGTTGATAAAAAAAATAAAAAAAATTTTGTTTTTCATTTCATAAAGCATGTGCATAATTGTTGTTACTAGGATGGCAGAGTAAAGGAGCTCTTTTGTTAAAGTGACTCTTGAGACGCATCTTAGTAACCATTCTTAACAAGGTCTATTATAATACTTCCTGAAATATTCAGATTTACAAACTCTCGCATTGTTATCACTTAATTCTGTTCACATACTTATTTAACATGTATTCTTAAACCTTAATTTACACACACACACTTTAACATATGATTGTGGGTTGCATATTGGATTATTACATTATTTAAGTTCTTTTTTTAAAGGTAACAACTAAGGGAAAGGGATTGTATATAATAAAAAAAAAACATGAAATGATGATAATAAAAATGTAGATAAGTTTGGTTTCGTAGCCTCCCTAACCTAAGCAATTAAGCTCGAAGGGGTGTTTTAACAGCTAATACCCTAAAATCAACTGACTTGGGAGCTATTGGCCCAACGCTTGTTACATGGGTTGAGGAGAAAAGCTTAAGGGAATCAAACATTGCACTATCTATATATCAGTATCTACGACCCGAGTTACTAAGCTCGTAGGGGTGTCTTAACACCTAATGCCCTAAGACCAACTGGTCTGGGAGTCATTAGCCGAAAGCTCGTTACATGGGTTAAAGATGCATGATGTTTTTAAAGTATATGTATATAGAGTTAAAAAAAAAAAAGACAAAAATAGTAATCCCAACCCAAGGAAGTTAACCTTAAACATTAGAACAAAAATTTTGTTTTCTTCCAAGAAAAGCCCCATAATTATGTGTTGATACATTGAGCACAAAAGAAAGGTTTATTAATATCTTGTTAAGAGGTATTGAGCAGATATATAAATTTAATAAGAGTTTGTTTATCTGGATGGATTAATAGAGTTTGTTTATCTGGATAGATTAATGGAAGTTAAATGATGAATACCTTGCTTTGTGAAATTTGCAAATTTGTTTTCTATTTTAACGCTTTGATTACTAGGGACTAGTAATAAGCTGGTTGGGGGGTGTGATTAGTACTTAAAAGTGCATTTTTATCATGGTTTTATATCATCATTTTGCACTTGAAGTATCAATAACTCCTTAACTAAAATATGTTTTATAATAATGTATCTAATAATATAAGATACCTATAATTTGTGGTAAATGTCTATTTTTAATGCAGGCCTATCACATAAATGAAAGGAATGATTGATGTTTGATACTATGGACTTTAATGTTTGATACTAACATGTTTTATATTTGTTATCTTGTTCACTCTTTAATACTTTGCTTGTTAAATGACTAATCTTGATTTATGTTGTATAACACTTGGTACAACAAATGCTTGGCACTTTTATAGCCCATAATGAATGGTATAACCGACACCTGAGCTATCAAAGGAACTTGATTTGTTGCTAACATAAGTTATAATCATGAATGCTTGACGAGATTTACAAGTACTAGCATTAATCGAATAAGATGACTAATGTAATTATGTTAACAATCTATAATCTGATTGGAACCTCCTTTGTGTGTGGTTTCCAATTCAATAATAAGAGTTTATACTATACTTGTTTGACATACCATTAGTGGAACCGCTAACCTTGACATTTGTTATTATTATTGTTTAATCCTTACATTAATTTTCCATCTCCAAGTTCTCATCATCTTCTTCTTCTTCTCTTTCTTTATTATTATTATTATTATTATTATTATTATTATTATTACTACTAGTATTATTATTATTATTATTATTATTATTATTATTATTATTATTATTATAGTTATTATAGTTATTATTGTTATTGTCATTGTTGTTATTATTGTTGTTACTATTATTATTGTTATTGTCATTGTTGTTATTATTGTTGTTACTATTATTATTGTTGTTGTACTATTGTCGTTTATAATTTGTACAATTAACCTCCCTGTGGTTCGACCCCGGTCTTGCCGGGTTATTTATTACTTCGACACTCCTGCACTTGGGAGAAGACATCAATCTTTTCGTCGTGTCAAGTTTTTAGCGTCGTTGCCGGGGAGGTAAGTTTTGTATAAATTATAATATTTATTTTCTTTTCTTTTTCTTTTCACTTTTCTTGTATATAACTTTGTTTTTTGTCTCTTATTTCTTCTTCTTTTGTTTTCTTTTTTTTCATTTATTCTATTCCTACACGTGCGTGAGAGTGTGGTCACATACATCAAGTGGTAGACTTTGTAGGGTATCCTCATCATTTTCAGAAAATATGGCCGAAGAAGATAATCAATCACTTCATAATGAAAATAATGAGAATAACCGTGCTAGAACACTTAAAGACCACATGAATCCGTGAGAATAACCGTGCTAGAACACTTAGAGACCACATGAATCCCACAAGAACAAGTGCACCATCATGCATAGTTTTTCCTCCCGATGCATCTCATTTTAATTTTAAACCAGGTATTATTCAACTTTTACCTTCTTTTCATGGTTTAGAATTGGAAAATCCATACTTGCATTTAAGGGAATTTGAAGAGGTCTGCAACACATATAATAATTTAAATTGTAGCATGAACACCATCAGATTAAAGCTTTTTCCTTTTTCATTAAAAGATAAAGCTAAAACATGGCTACAAAATTTAAGACCAGGATCCATTCGTGCTTGGGATGAAATGCAACAACAATTTTTAAAGAAGTTTTTCCCATCTCATAGAACAAACTCTTTCAAGAGACAAATCACCACTTTCACTCAAAAACTAGGAGAAACATTTTACCAATGTTGGGATAGGTATCGAGACTTGCTTAGTACTTGCCCTCATTATGGTTTTGAAACATAGAGATTGGTTTCACATTTCTATGAAGGGTTAACACCTAAAGATAGGCAAATGGTTGAATTGATGTGCAATGGAACTTTTGAAGATAAAGACCCTGATGAAGTAATGGAGTACTTAGACTTGTTAGCTGAAAATGCTCAAAATTGGGACACCGCGGGTACTTGTGAGGCACCAAGTAAAACTCAACCTCATACATCTAATGGAGGTATGTACAACCTTAGGGAAGATCATGACCTTCAAGCCAAGTTTGCATCTTTAGCTAGAAAAGTCGAGGCACTAGAATTGAAAAAGAGTGGTCAATTAAAGTCTGTTGAAAACATTGTGTGTCAAATCTGTGAAACAAATGAACACTCAACCAACGATTGTCCAACCTTGCCTTCTTTTAAGGAATGTCTCCATGAACAAGCCCATGCTTTAAACAGTTTCCAAAGGCCCAACCACAACCCATACTCCCAAACATACAACCCTGGTTGGAGAAATCACCTAAATTTCAGTTGGAAGAGTGAGAACAATGCACAAACTTCTTAACCACCGTTTCAAGCACACCACAATTTCCAAAATTCTCATGGATATGCACCTACTTATGACCACCGTTTCAAGCACACCATAATTTCCAAAATTCTCATGGATATGCACCTCCTTATGCTCCACCTCCTAGAAGAAATCTTGAGGAAACATTGCATGCATTCATTGAAAAGCAAGAGACAATCAATACTCAACTTGCTCAAAACATGACAGATTTTAAAGATACTCTTGCTAAATTAACATCTGCTCTTAGTTTCCAAGAGAAAGGTAAGTTTCCATCTCAAACACAACAAAATCCCAAAGGGCAATACAATGCAAATGCAAGTAGTTCCGGAAGCCAACATATGGATCAAGTCAAATCAGTCACTACTCTGCGCAGTGGTAAGGTTATTAAAAAACCCTCTCTTGAACCTTATGAGAAAGATGATGAGTCAATCTCTGAGGGTAAGGAAGGGGATGAATCTGAAAATTGCAAAGAAACGACTGATTCACCGCCAGCACTTCCATTTCCTCAAGCCATGACCAAATAAAGGAAAGTGAATCACAACTCTGAAATCTTTGAAACTTTCAAACAGGTAAGGATCAATATACCTTTGCTATCCTATTAAACAGGTTCCTTCCTATGCTAAATTTTTTAAAGATCTCTGCACTGTGAAGAGGAAACTGAATGTGAAAAAGAAAGCCTTTCTAGCCGAACAAGTAAGTGCTATTCTTCAAAACAATAATGCTTTGAAATATAAAGACCCTGGTTGTCCTATAATTTCTTGCTTTATTGGAGAGCATAAAATTGAAAGAGCCTTACTTGACCTTGGTGCTAGTGTGAATTTACTTCCATATTCAGTTTTTCAGAGTCTCAATCTAGGTGAGTTAATTGAAGATGTAGATAAGTTTGGTTTCGTAGCCTCCCTAACCTAAGCAATTAAGCCCGAAGGGGTGTTTTAACACCTAATACCCTAAAATCAACTGACTTGGGAGCTATTGGCCCAACGCTTGTTACATGGGTTGAGGAGAAAAGCTTAAGTGAATCAAACATTGCACTATCTATATATCAGTATCTGCGACCCGAGTTACTAAGCTCGTAGGGGTGTCTTAACACCTAATGCCCTAAGACCAACTGGTCTGAGACTCATTAGCCGAAAGCTCGTTACATGGGTTAAAGATGCATGATGTTTTTAAAGTATATGTATATAGAGTTAAAAAAAAAAAGACAAAAATAGTAATCCCAACCCAAGGAAGTTAACCTTAAACATTAGAACAAAAATTTTGTTTTCTTCCAAGAAAAGCCCCATAATTATGTGTTGATACATTGAGCACAAAAGAAAGGTTTATTAATATCTTGTTAAGAGGTATTGAGTAGATATATAAATTTAATGAGAGTTTGTTTATCTGGATGGATTAATGTGAGAGTTTGTTTATCTGGATAGATTAATGGAAGTTAAATGATGAATACCTTGCTTTGTGAAATTTGCAAATTTGTTTTCTATTTTAACGCTTTGATTACTAGGGACTAGTAATAAGCTGGTTGGGGGGTGTGATTAGTACTTAAAAGTGCATTTTTATCATGGTTTTATATCATCATTTTGCACTTGAAGTATCAATAACTCCTTAACTAAAATATGTTTTATAATAATGTATCTAATAATATAAGATACCTATAATTTGTGGTAAATGTCTATTTTTAATGCAGTCCTATCACATAAATGAAAGGATTGATTGATGACTTGAAGAACTTAAATTGCAAGGATAAAGAGATGGCCAAACTTAGACAAGAGATGTCGGTGCAATCCAAACCGGAACACTATTCGGTAATTGGGTCATCTCTGGAGCTATATATCTCAGATTTAGGTCCAATTTATATGGTTGGAAAGGTAAGACATAGGCCTACAACTTTCATATCGAGCCCAAAATCTAAAAAGGCCATTATCAAGTCCAAATTATAACAACAACAAAGAAGCCCGAATCTGTCTTCCAGCCCGAGCACTGTTCGGTATTTTGGCCATATCTGGAGTTCTAGAAGTCCAAATGAGCTGAAGTTTTTACACCAGAAAGCTGAGACAATTGCCTACAACTTTCATGTTTGCAACTGGCTCTAATTTTGACGTTATCAATGACGTTTTGGGCAGACAAGAGAAGATAAGGATTGTCACCAAGTCAACAGTTGGCCACCCACTTATCAATTAGTCATCAAATCAATAGTTCCCAATTTTGGCCTATAAAAGGAGGCATTTGCCATGAATTTAGGCATCTTGGTTTCGAGATCAAGATCATGCTCTTCCTTTCTCTCTTTGTATTTTTTGTAATGTTTATGCTTTGCTTTCATTAATATTAAGTTTATGCCTTTCATTTCCTTTCCTTTACTTAGTTAACTTTTATGTTCTTATTTTGTTTATCTATTTTGCTTTCTTTCATTATGTCTAGCTAAGTTAGTTATGTCAAGGTGAAAAGGTTACACTAATGGTGTGAGAATAAGTATAATGTAAACTTAATATGGACTTTAATGTTTGATACTAACATGTTTTATATTTGTTATCTTGTTCACTCTTTAATACTTTGCTTGTTAAATGATTAATCTTGATTTATGTTGTATAACACTTGGTACAACAAATGCTTGGCACTTTCATAGCCTATAATGTATGGTATAACCGACACCTGAGTTATGAAAGGAACTTGATTTGTTGTTAACATAAGTTATAATCATGAATGCTTGACGAGATTTACAAGTATTAGCATTAATTGAATAAGATGACTAATGTAATCATGTTAACAATATATAATCTGATTGGAACCTCCTTTATGCGTGGTTTCCAATTCAATAATAAGAGTTTATACTATACTTGTTTGATATACCATTAGTGGAACCTCTAACCTTGACATTTGTTATTATTATTGTTTAATCCTTACATTAATTTTCCATCTTCAAGTTCTCATCATCTTCTTCTTCTTCTCTTTCTTTATTATTATTATTATTATTACTACTACTAATATTACTACTACTACTACTACTACTACTACTACTATTATTATTATTATTATTGCTGTTGTTGTTGTTGTTGTTGTTGTTGTATTACTGTTATTTATAATTTGTACAATTAACCTCCCTATGGTTCGACCCCGGTCTTGCCGGGTTATTTATTACTTCGACACTCCTGCACTTGGGAGAAGACATCAACCTTTTAGTCGTGTCAAGGTTCCAATCAGATTATAGATTGTTAACATAATTACATTAGTCATCTTATTCAATTAATGCTAATACTTGTAAATCTCGTCAAGCATTCATGATTATAACTTATGTTAACAACAAATCAAGTTTCTTTCATAGCTCAGGTGTCGGTTATACCATACATTATGGGCTATGAAAGTGCCAAGCATTTGTTGTACCAAGTGTTATACAACATAAATCAAGATTAGTCATTCAACAAGCAAAGTATTAAAGAGTGAACAAGATAACAAATATAAAACATGTTAGTATCAAACATTAAAGTCCATATTAAGTTTACACTATACTTATTCTTACACCATTAAAGTAACCTTTTCACCTTGACATAATAAACTTAGCTAGACATAATGAAAGAAAGAAAAATAGATAAACAAAATAAGAACATAAAAGTTAACTAAGTAAAGGAAAGGAAATGAAAGGCATAAACTTGATATTAATGAAAGCAAAGCATAAACATTACAAAAATACAAAGAAAGAAAGTCAATTAGTCATCAAATCAATAGTTCCCATTTTTTGCCTATAAAAGGAGGCATTTGCCAGGCATTTAGGCATCTTGGTCTCCAGATCAAGATCATGCTCTTGCTTTCTCTCTTTGTATTTTTTGTAATATTTATGTTTTGCTTTCATTAATATCAAGTTTATGCCTTTCATTTCCTTTCATCTACTTAGTTAACTTTTATCTTATTTATGTTCTTATTTTTTTATTTATTTTTCTTTCTTTTATTATGTCTAGCTAAGTTTATTATGTTAAGGTGAAAAGGTTACACTAATGTGTAAGAATAAGTATAGTGTAAACTCAATATGGACTTTAATGTTTGATACTAACATGTTTTGTATTTGTTATCTTGTTCACTCTTTAATACTTTGCTTGTTAAATGACTAATCTTGATTTATGTTGTATAACACTTGGTAGAACAAATGCTTGGCACTTTCATAGTTCATATTGTATGCTTTAACCCACACCTGAGCTATGAAAGAAACTTGATTTGTTGTTAACATAAATTATAATCATGAATGCTTGACGAGATTTACAAGTATTAGCATTAATTGAATAAGATGACTAATGTAATCATGTTAACAATCTATAATCTGATTGGAACCTCCTTTGTGTGTGGTTTCCAATTAACTAATAAGAGTTTATACTATACTTGTTTGACATACCATTAGTGGATCCTCTAACCTTGACATTTATTGTTATCGTTGTTAAATCTTTACATTAATATTCCATCGCAAAGTTCTCATCATCTGGTGTATACCTCTTTTGAACTGAGTGTAGGAGTTTAGCTCATGCTTGCTGGAAGATTGACAAAAGTAGAGAAATAAATATTTTTTTTTTTGAAAACCCTGTTTGAGTTGATTTCTGCTCTCTTTATCCTTCCCCTTTGCTGCCAAAATCATCAAGTTTTCTTAGATTGATTAGGAGTCTTCATAATGCTAAATTCTTTCCTTCTTTATCTGGTCTTTAAGGCTAGATAAATCCCTTAGAATTTGCATAAGAAAAAAAAACTAGTTTTGCTGTTGTCGTAATTTTTTGTTCCAATTTAGGCTCTGATTCTGACTTGGTTTCATATGATATCTGACCATCCTAGCTATATTATGTCACTCATTACATGTTGAAAAATTGACCAACACCTTTATGAGGTCCTAGGGATCACTATTCTTAGGGCAGACTCTCAATCAGATTTAAATGCTCAACATTGTCAGATCAAAAACCTTTTCAACCAACTAGATTCCTACCAGATTTTGTTATTTAAAAATATTTTATCTTACTTTGAATCCTTCATCAAAGTTGTAGTCTAGGACACATTGATAAATTTAGGATTTTTTGAATCGCTTGATTTTGATATCAAAAGCTCATAATATTTCTATTTGAATATCTAATGTGAAAGTAGAGAATTCTGTCGCGAGAAGGATCCTAACTCGAGTTTTGCACTAAAAAACTATATTTACATCACAAATTTTGTTGTTCTTTGTTTTTAGGTCATACTCTCAGTCATATTAGGATGCTCAGCGTTGTTAATTTCTGAATCAGGTCAAGAGATCTTTTTGACTAACTAGGTTACGGTCAGATTTTGCTAGTCAAAATTAACTTATCTCATTTTTTATCCTTCATGAAAATTATAGCTTTACAAGTTTAAATGAATTTGGGCTTTTGAATCAATTGATTTTGATACCAAAAGCTCATGACATGCCCGTTTGAATATCCAACATGAAAGTAGAGATTATGCCACAAGAAGGATTCTGACCCAAGTTTTGCACTAAAGACTCTATTTCCATCATAATTTTTGTTGGTTTTTGTTCTTAGGTTATATTTTCATTCATATCGGGATGCTCAACATTATTAGTTTCTAAATTAGATCAAAAGACCTTTTTTGACCAACCAGATTAATGTCAGTTTCTGTTCTCTAAAATGATTTTATCTCACTTTGTATCCTTCATTAAAGTTGTAATCCTAGACAAGTAAATGAATTTGGTCTTTTTGAATTACTTGATTTCAATATCAAAAGCTCAAGATATTCCCATTTGATTATTTAATGCAAAAGGATGTCACTGTCAAAAGCAAAAAAAACATAGAGGTAGGGGCGTGAACTCAACCAGCATAACACATTTTCATTGTCATCTCCACAAAGAGCATCAACAGAAGGGAAAAGAAAGGAAAGGAGATCATCAACCAGTGTGGCCATCATTTTCACTGTCCGTAGAAGCAGTGACCACCAGTTATGCATAAAAGCTACAATACAGTTGTCTTCATCCATCTCAGTTAGCTAAGAGGGAGAGAAAGAAAATGCAAAAACAAGACAGAAAAAGAGGAGAGAACAAGGGGAATGAAGATACAAAAGAAGAACCCACGAATGAAAGTAGTGGAAGGCAAAAAAGGCCTGATTGGTAGCAAACCAGGTAAGCTATCTATTATCCCCAGCTTCTACATAGTTTTTGCATGCATCCTTAATGCATTTGTTACTGTTCAAGTGAAATTTAATTCACTGAATGCAATTGCATGCGTGAGAGGAAACTCATGCATGCCTTTGTGCCCAGCCGGGTCATTGGACCTAGCCCACTGAAAAAGCAAGTAATATCATTGTTTTTTTTATGTATTTATTGTGTTTTTTTTTTGTATTTTTATATTGTAAAAAAAAATATGAATCTTGTATATAGAATACTCGGCTTTTGACGCAACGTCACAAATATACATACATACATATATATATATATATATATATATATATAATGTTTTTATGCATACAGCCAATACCCTAACACGTTTTGAATGTTCTTTTTATATAAAAAAAATATCAAAAGTTTCAAAAATATATTTTCGCATGGATTTCTTAAACACAATAAAAAATATTTCTAGCATTTCTAAATTTTATAACATTTTTGTAAAACTCCAAAAGGTGTTGGATAATATTCCAAAAAATATAACAATCTTATGTTTTTAGGGGAATTCATCTATTATTCACTGTTAATGTTTGAATAAAAAAATCCCTAAAGGATGAATAGCCAAAATATTATTAGCAATAATTTGTTATTATTTGCTGTTAATGTTTGGATAAAGAAACGCAAGTGCACCACACACATCCTTGAAAGAAGCCTCAATTATAATTAAGGACATTTTAATTTTTGTCTCCATGGTTTACGAGCTGTGAAAGCATGAAACATTAAGGCAAAAGGACGTTTTTAAAGAACTATGAATTTCCTTACATTTCTAAATTTTTGTCCCTCCTCATTGCGACTTACAAGTCATGAACTCTTGAAATACTAAGGAAAAAAATGAGCTTTTAAAGCACATCGAATCTATTTGGATTTCTATCTTAATATATTTAGTTTGAATCAAACCTAGAAAAACAGATGGGATTAGAAAACACCAACACTATAGTAATTATAAAGCAAACCAAACACCAAGCAGCTTACCTTAAGTAGGGCATAAGGGGTGCTAGTATCTTTCCTTTACGCAACAAATCCCTTATCTTAGAATCTCTGAAAGACCAGCTAGGGTTCCTAGTGACCATAATTAACATGACTAAAAGATTGATGTCTTCTCCCAAGTGCAGTAGTGTTGAAGTAATAAATAACCCAGCAAGACCAAGGTCGAACCATAGGGAGGTTAATTATACAAATTATAAATAACAATAATATAACAACAATAATATAACAACAATAATAATAACAACAACAACAATAATAATAGTAATAACAATAACAATTATAATAATAATAACAATAATAATAATAATAAAGAAAAAGATGGAGAAGAAGAAGAAGAAAATGAGAACTTTGAGATGGAATATTAATGTAAGGTTTAAACAATGATAATAACAAATGTCAAGGTTAGAGGAATGGTATGCATAACAAGTATAGTATAAACTCTTATTACTCAATTGGAAACCACACACAAAGAAGGTTTCAATTTGATTATAGATTGTTAACATGATTACATTAGTCATCTTATTCGATTAATACTAATACTTGTAAATCTCGTCAAGCATTCATGATTATAACTTATGTTAACAACAAATCAAGTTCCTTTCATAGCTCAGGTGTCGGTTATACCGTACAATATGAGCTATAAAAGTGCCAAGCATTTGTTATACCAAGTGTTATACAACATAAATCAAAATTAGTCATTTAACAAGCAAAGGATTAAAGAGTGAACAAGATAACAAATAGAAAACATGTTAGCATCAAACATTTAAGTCCATATTAAGTTTACACTATACTTATTCTTACACCATTAGTGTAACCTTTTCACCTTGACATAATAAACTTAGCTAGACATAATGAAAGAAAAAAAAAACAAAATAAGAACATAAATAAGATAAGAGTTAACTAAGTAAATGAAAGGAAATGGAAGGCATAAACTTGATATTAATGAAAGCAAAGCATAAACATTACAAAAAAATACAAAGAGAGAAAGGAAGAGCATGATCTTGATCTGGAAACCAAGGTGTCTAAATGCATGGAAAATGCCTCCTTTTATAGGCCAAAATTGGGAACTATTGATTTGATGACTAATTGTTGAGTGGGTAGCCAACTCTTGACTTGGTGACAATCCTTATCTTCTCTTGTCTGCCCAAAACGTCATTGATAACGTCAAAATTGGAGCCACTTGAAAACATGAAAGTTGTAGGCAATTGTCTCATCTTTCGTTTGTAAAACATTCAGCTCATTTGGACTTCTAGAACTCCAGATATGGCCAAAATACTGAACAGTGCTCGGGTTGGAGGACAGATTTGGGCTTCTTTTTTGTTGCAATAATTTGGACTTGAAAATGGCCTTTTTAGATCTTGGGCTCCATATGAAAGTTGTAGGACTATGTCTTACCTTTCCATCCATATAAAGTAGACCTAAATCTGAGATCTACAACTCTAGACCGAACAGTGTTCCGATGTCGATTGCACCGACATCTCTTTTCTAAGTTTGGCCATCTTTTTGTCCTTTCAAATTCAGTTCTTAAATTCATCAATCAATCCTTTCATTTATGTGATAGGTTTGCATTTAAAATGAACATTTACCAAAAATTAAAGGTATCTTATATTATTAGATATATTATTATAAAACATGCTTTAGTTGAGTTATTGATACTTCAAGTGTAAAATGATGACATAAAACCTTAATAAAAAATGCACTTTTAAGTACTAATCAATAATACTAGGTGGTGACTCCTTTATCTATAAATCAAAAACAAAGACCCCAAAATCAATCGAGGGTTGCCACATTGATAATAGAAATAAATTATGGAATTAACTAGGAAGTATAGGTGCTATTCACCTACCTGCAATAGAAGCTCTACTCGTGCTCCCCTGCTACTACTACACTACGCTTGTGGTCCCTTCTGCAATTCATAGGTTTATCTTATAAATTTTCCTCACTCAAGTATATGTTTTATTATAACCATATCAATAACCAATAAGTCTTTCTTTCAGTCATTTCTTAATATTTTATGTTTTTCTCATTTCACCCATTAATATTGTCATATTTTGTCCAACCATAATTATATATGTGTGTGTGTGTGTGTAATTACCATTTTTGTTTAAATCCCGAAATGTCATTGTCTAGACATTGAACTGTTACTATCTAGATACTAAACTGTTACTGTCTCGTTTTTGAACTATTATTGTCTTGGTTTTTTAAAATGTTATTGTCTTATTTTTGAACTGTTACTGTCTAGATATTGAATTGTTGCTCTTCAACCTCTCCTCAGATTTTTAACTATATCTACAGTTATAGAACTCCAATTCGAGCGAGATTAGTCTTGTTGGAAAGCTAAGACATAAGGCTACATGTTCTCTAAGGAAGGAAAACCCAATTCTACCTCTAAGACAGTCACAACTTCTTATCAATGAACCAGACCTACTACCCTATAGGGTCTGTCATGATCCAGTCTCGGTTGTTGACCCATAGCTGGAGTTCTATAATTCCAAATTGAGTAAGACCAATTTTATTAGTTAGCCAACATTCGAACCTACAATTTCTATGAGAAGCCTGATCCTAATTCCTTCATCCTCCAACCCGAAATCTCTTTGAAAGTTAAGAGATGAAATTATCCAGATTCGTCAATCTTTCCATTTACATACAACACATGAAGTTCTTTAATTTAGCAACTCATGCTTTTTCCTCAATTCAAGTCTAAGAACTCAAATCTATAAATTAACATCCAAGCATCAATTTATAATTGACTTGAAATGACTCATAAGAGTAGGTTTAGAATACCTTACCCGATACGAATCAAGGTTTCAATCCCTCCTTTTCTTTCTAATGATAGTTGGCCCTCCCTTCTTCTTATCTTGTTTAATTTTTCTTGTTAATCCCTTTCCCACTAGCATTTATTTTACCTATAACCCTTAATCTTGGATGGGTTTTTGAAATTTTGGTGTTTCTCTCTTGATTTGTTTTATAAAAACTCCCTCTTTTCTTTCTTTATGTTATCTGCAGATCTGTTTTTGGTGAGAAAAGGAGTACTTATGCTCTATAATTATTCTTATTTGCATTTAGGCCCTATTTTCTTTAAGTGTATTTGCATTGCCCCTACTTCTTTATAGTTTAGTTTATTTCCTTTAATTTAATCTAGCCTCGATTTTATTTTTCTCAGGATTTACAATCACCGTGACGCTGCACTCCACTTGTGAGGGTGCAACAGTCCTCGTCAAAAGAAAGATAAGTTTCCATCTCAACCATAAAAAAACCCAAGGGGTAATATAATTCAAGTGCTAGTAGTTCAGGAAACCAGCATGTAGATCAAGTCAGATTAGTTGTCACTCTTTGCAGTAGTAAGGTAATTGAAAAGCCCACTTTTGAACCTTGTGAGAAAGATGATGAGTCAATCTCTAAGAGTAAAAAAGGGGTTAAATTTGAACATTGCAAAGAAAAGACTAATTCCCCGCCAGCTCTTCCATTCCTTCATGCCATGACCAAACAAAGAAAAGTCAATCATAACTCCAAAATCTTTGAAACTTTCAAATAGGTAAGGATCAATATACCTTTATTGGATGCTATTAAACAAGTACCTTCTTAGGCTAAATTTTTGAAAGATCTATGTACAGTAAAGAGAAAATTGAATGTGAAAAAAAGAAAGCCTTTTTAGCCAAACAAGTGTCATTCTTCAGAAAAATAATGCTTTGAAATATAAAGACTCTGGCTGTCCTATAATTTCTTACTTTATTAGAGAACATAAAATTGAAAGAGCTTTACTTGATTTTGGAGCTAGTGTGAATTTACTTCCATATTCAGTTTTTCAAAGTCTCAATCTAAGTGAGTTAAAACCAACTTATATAACTATTTTACTTGCCGATAGATCTATAAAAGTGCCTAAAGAAATAGTTGAAGATGTATTAATACATGTCGATAAATTTATTTATCCTGTGGATTTTATTGTCATGGACATATAACCTGTTAAAGCATGTAATTCATTTCTTGTTATTTTAGGACATTCATTTCTTGCAACTTCTAATGCATCAATTAATTGTAGAAATGGACTAATAAAGATATCATATGGAAACATGACATTAAAGATGAATATTTTCAACATTTGCAAGCAACCTAGAGATAATAATGATTTACAAGAAGTAGATCTTATTGAAGAATTAATTTATGATCAACTTAAATCTACTTTGAGTAAAATTTAGTTTAATGAATATGTAGATTTGTAAATGATTTATTCTCAAGAAAGGCACAAAAAATGTTTATACGACTCTTTTATCAAGATTAACAATAGATTCAATGTTTATACATTAATCAATTATTACTTTCCTGGTGAATCATTGCTTTCTCTTAATTCAATGCCTTGGTTTGCTAAAAATATTAATTTTTTTGCTTCATGATTTTTGCCAGCTCATTAGAGTACCAAAGACAAAGGAAAGTTTTTGAACGATGTGAAGAACTTTTATTAGGATGACCCTTATTCAAATATTATCTTGATCAAATATTTTGAAGATGCATTTTGGACAATAAGGTAAGTAGTGTCATTAAACTTTGTTATTCTGAGGCATGTAGGAGTCATATGACAGTAAAAATCTTACAATATGGATTCTATTGGCCCATCATGTTCAAAGACACACATGTGTTTTGTAAAGTTTGTGAAAATTGTTAAAAGTTGGGATTTATTTCAAAACATAAGGAATCTTTAAATAATCTTCTATTGACTTTTGAGACATATCTTGGTGGAGATGTACATGTGCAACTCATGATTTTTAACCCTATTTTCATAAAGAACATGCTCATTATAATCTTAGGAATCTGACTAATAAAAGACCATGTTTGCTAGTTTTTTAAAAAACTAGATAGGAAGCTTATCTAAGTTACTAAGCTCGTAGGGGTATCTCAACACCTAATGTCGTAAGACCAATTGGTCTGGGAGTCTAATTAGTACTTAAAACTGCACTTTTATTAAGGTTTTATATCATCATTGATTGATACTTAAAAGTGTATTTTAATCAAGGTTTTATATCATCATTTTGCACTTGAAGTATCAATAACTTCTTAACTAAAGCATGTTTTATAATAATATATCTAATAATATAAGATACCTTTAATTTATGGTAAATGTTCATTTTAAATGCAGGCCTATCACATAAATGAAAGGATTGATTGATGAATTTAAGAACTGAAATTGAAAGGACAAAGAGATGGCCAAACTTAGAAAAGAGATGTCGGTGCAGTCCAAACCGAAACACTATTCAGTAATTGGATCATATCTAAAGCTGTAGATCTCATATTTAGGTCTACTTTATATGGATGGAAAGGTAAGACATAGGCCTACAACGTTTATAGGAGCCCAAGATCTAAAAAAGCCATTTTCAAGTTCAAATTAGAGCAACAATAAAGAAGCCTGAATCTGTCCTCCAGCCCGAGCACTGTTCAGTATTTTGGCCATATCTGGAGTTCTAGAAGTCAAAATAATCTGAAGTTTTCACATAAGAAAGCTGAGACAATGTCCTACAACTTTCATGTTTCAAGTGGTTCCAATTTTTACGTTATCAATGATGTTTTGGGAAGACAAAAGAAGATAAGGATTGTCACCAAGTCAAGAGTTGGCCACCTACTCATCAATTAGTCATCAAATCAATAATTCCTAATTTTGGCCTATAAAAGGAGGCATTTGCCATGCATTTAGGCATCTTGGTTTCCATATCAAGATCATGCTCTTACTTTCTCTCTTTGTATTTTTTGTAATGTTGATGCTTTGCTTTCATTAATATCAAGTTTATGCCTTTCATTTCCTTTCATTTACTTAGTTAACTTTTATCTTATTTTGTTTATTTATTTTTCTTTCTTTCATTATGTCTAGCTAAGTTTATTATGTCAAGGTGAGAAGGTTACACTAATGGTATAAGAATAAGTATAGTGTAAACTTAATATGGACTTTAATGTTTGATACTAACATGTTTTGTATTTATTGTCTTGTTCACTCTTTAATACTTTGCTTGTTAAATGCCTAATCTTGATTTATGTTGTATAACACTTGGTACAACAAATGCTTGACACTTTCATAGTTCATACTATATGGTATAATCGACACCTAAGCTATGAAAGGAACTTGATTTGTTCTTAACATAAGTTATAATCATGAATGCTTGACGAGATTTACAATTAACATAAGTTATAATCATGA
>NW_011500432.1:10192-30561 GCF_000495115.2 Populus euphratica | reverse complement strand
ATCATGAATGCTTGACGAGATTTACAAGTATTAGCATTAATTGAATAAGATGACTAATGTAATCATGTTAATAATCTATAATCTTATTGTAACCTCCTTTTTGTGTGGTTTCCAATTGAATAATAAGAGTTTATATTATACTTGTTTGACGTACCATTAGTGGAACCTCTAACCTTGACATTTGTTATTATCATTGTTTAATCCTTATATTAATATTCCATCTCAAAGTTCTCATCATCATCATCATCTTCTCCTTCTTTTTCTTTATTATTATTATTATTATTATTATTATTATTATTATTATTATTATTATTATTATTAGTATTAGTATTATTACTACTACTACTACTACTACTACTACTACTATTGTTATTGTTATTGTTGTTGTTGTTACTATTGTTGTTGTTTATAATTTGTACAATTAACCTCCTTGTGGTTCGACCCTAGTCTTGCCGAGTTATTTATTACTTCGACACTCCTACACTTAAGAGAAGACATCAATCTTTTAGTCGTGTCAAGTTTTTGGCGTCGTTGCCGGGGAGGTAAGTTTTGTATAAATTATAACATTTATTTTATTTTCTCTTTTTACTTTTCTTGTATATAACTTTGTTTGTTGTCTCTTCTTTCTTTTTCTTTTGTTTTCTTTTTTCTTTTATTCTATTCCTACACGTGCATGAGAGAGTGGTCATGTACATCAAGTGGTAGACTTTGTAGGGTATCCTCATCATTTTTAGAAAATATGGTTGAAGATGATATATAGATAAGCTTAAAAAAGAGATGCTAATTCAATTCAAACTGGAACATTATTCAATCATTGGGTCATATCTAAAGCTATAGATCTTGAATTTTAGTTAGGTTTATATGGCTAGAAAGCTAAGACATAAGCCTAAAACATTCATGAGAGTCGAAGACTCAATTTTGTCATTTGAAAGTCCAAATCTTAGCATCAAAAGAGAAGTTCGAATCTGTCCTACAGCTTAGATATTGTTCAGTATTTATTCCCAAGAATACGGTTCGATAATAGATCGCTTCTAAAGCGCGCATCGCTCATTCCGCACGCAACAATCCAATTAGTTCTCTGGGTGAAAAAACATTAGACATTCCATCTTCTAAAACCTTTTGGCGTACAATAATTTCTATATGCCTATTATGGATTTGTACCCCCTGGGATCGATAAACCTTTTGGATCTTATTAACCAAGGAAATATGACTTTGCATTATGGTTAGCTCAACACCAATCAAGAATCCCCAACGAATTCCTACAATTCTTGTTATGCACTTGTTCCAATTCTCCACTCTCTTTTCTAGGTTAATCGATATTGAATTAATTGAGCGCACTTCTAACACCTGTTCCACTTTTAGAAGACCCTGCATTATATCACTAGATCTCGATTTTTCATATATAAATGTAACTATTGTATCTCCTTCGTAAAGGATTTCCCCATAATGGCCATGAATAGTTGCTCCTGGAGTGGCCGAATAGGGCTCAGCCAATCTTAGCATTACAGAGTCGGTGTGAATAATTAGAACTTGACCTGATTTTAGGCGTGGTCTGTTTTTTGTCATACATACGTTTTCACAAATAATTATGATGATAATTATGATGGAGAAAATACCAATTCAATTTGAATGGATTCAAAACATTGTTACTATACAGATCGTGATTAACAATTCTACCGTTCTTATTCATTAAATAATATTTTAGTACTTTTAAAGTCTATTTTAATTTTAAATTGTTAAGTTTCAAATATTTAATTACCGAGATCTGATTATGAGTTAGTAAATGGTAAAATGAATAAAAATTCCCAATTTGAAGGGCTATTCCTAAAGGGCCCAACAAATTCCTAATTAGAATTATAGAATCTCTTTTAGTTGATTCTTTTATTACATTATAAGATTTTACACCGTTGGATGGATCCATTCGAAAATAATTAGATGATGAAAAAATTATTAAAGATTGACATTCCATATTTCTATTCAATAATGTACTAATACTAATAGTTCCTTGATTTTGTTTAAGTGATTGTGGAATCCTTGTCTTGGAATAAATAGAGCCCATATCTTAAGTTCTAGAAGTCTAAATGCATTGATTTTTTTTTAATGAAAAGCTGAGACAATTTTCTAGAACTTTCATGTGGACTATCTGTTCAAATTTTGATGTTATCAATGACGTTTAATTCAGATAAAAAGATATGGATTGTCATAAAGTCAAGAGGTGACCACCCACTCAACAATTAATTATCAAATCAATTGTTTGAATTTTTTTCCTATAAAAGAAGGCGCTTGCCTTTCAATTCCTTTCCTTTACTTAGTTAACTTTTATCTTATTTATGTTCTTATCTTATTTATTTATGTTTCTCTTCTTGATTATGTTTATCATGTCAAGCTGAAAATGTTACACTAATGGTGCAAGAATAAGTATAGTGTAAACTCAACATGGACCTTAGTGTTTGATACTAACATGCTTTGTATTTGTTATCTTGTTCACTTTTAATACTTTGATTGTTAAATGATTAATTTAGATTTATGTTGTATAACACTTGGTACAACAAATACTTGGCACTTTCATAGCCCAACCGGATAGTATAACCTACACCTAGCTATGAAAGAAACTTGATTTGTTGTTAACATAAGTTATAATCATGAATGTCTGACAATATTTACAAGTATTAGCATTATTTGAATAAGATAACTAATGTAATCATGTTAACAAATTATAATCTGATTGGAACCTCCTTTGTGTGTGGTTTTTATATGAGTAATAAGAGTTTATACTATACTTGTTTGAAATACCATTAGTGGATCCTCTAACCATGACATCTGGTATTATCATTGTTTAATCCTCACGTTAATCTTCCATCTCAAAGTTCTCATCAACTTCTTTTTCTTCTAGTATTATTATTATTATTATTATTATTATTATTATTATTATAACTACTACTACTACTACTACTATTAGTATTATCATTCTTTTTGTTGTTGTTGTTATTTATAATTTATACAATTAACCTCCTTGTGGTTCAACCCTAATCTTGCTGAGTTATTTATTACTTCAACACTCCTGCACTTAGGTTATGAAAGTGCCAAGCATTTGTTGTACCAAGTGTTATACAAAACAAATCTAAACTAACCATTTAACAAACAAGGTATTAAGAATTAAAAAGATAAAAATGATAAGACATATTAATAGCAAGTTGTTTAGAATATAAGCATTGAAGTAGCTAAAGCAAAAGCTAAGGCTAGAATAGTAGGGGATGGTGGAAAGGTTACTCTTTCGTAATTCAGAAAGCTGTTATAAGCCCCTTCCAACCCCCGGATCAAGGGCCTTGCCCATTTTCTAATTTTTCATCTCCTTGGCCAATCCAGCTGAGAAGGAGCGGCTGCCACGAAGGGATGGTTAGATTACTTTATTAATTTTCAATGAGCTCATCCAAGCTTTAAAGGTGGTAGGACTCTTTTATGCTTTTGATCTCTGTAAAGTTAGGCTCGAGTAGGAGCTTCTGGAAGCAGTTGTAGAGAAAAGATTGTCTTAGTGTATGTCCAATGACTTGTGGGACCGATAGTAGTTGGAATATTCAAATTTATCGATCTCGACGGGTCGCTTACACGGAGGTAGAGTTAGCTGACCGTTAGCGATCAACATGTCAAAGATGGCGTCTACCTTACTTTCATCCCCGACTTTAAAGAGTCGTTCTTTGAGAAAAATTTATAGTATACTTATCTTAACACCATTAATGAAACCTTTTCACCTTGACATAATAAACTTAGCTAAACATAATGAAAAAAAGAAACATAAATAAACAAGAGGAGAACATAATTATACAAGTATAGTAAAGGAAATGAAAGGCATAAACAAGAGATTAATGACAACAAAACTTAAGCATTCCAAAAATATAAAGAAAAGGAGCTAGAACATGATCTTGATCTAAGATTCAAGATGCCTAAATACATCGCAAATGCCTCCTTTTATAGGCCAAAATTAAGAACTATTGATTGATGACTAATTGATGAGTGGGTGGCCACATCTTGACATTGTGACAATTCTTGTCTTATTGTCTGAACAAAACATCATTGCTAACATCATAGTTTAAACAAATTTTCTTCATAAAAATTCTAGGAAATTGTTTAGCTTTCTAACAAAAACCAATTGGTGTATTTAGACTTTTAGAACTTGAGATATAGGCTGAACACTGAGTAGTATCTGGGTTGCAGGAAAGATCCGTTATTGCTACAATTTGAACTTAAAAATGATCTTTTTGAATCTTGGACTCTATAAAAGTTTTAGGCTCATATCTTAGCTTTCCATCCATATAGAGCAGACCTAAATCCAAGTTCTATAGCTCCAGTTATGATCCAATAACCAAATGGTGTTCTAGTTTGGATTGAACTAGTATTTATTTTCGAAGCTTAGTCCTCTCTTTGTCTTTACAATTTTGGTAGCTAAACTCAACAATCAATCCCTTGATTTACGTGATAGGATTTCATTTAAGATAAACGTTTACTATAAACTAAAGGTATCTTATATTATTAGATTTGTTATTCTAAAACATGTTCTAGCTAAGGAGTTATTGATACTTCAAATGCAAAATGATGATATAAAACCTTGATAAAAATACACTTTTAAGTACTAATCACAGTCCCCAACTAACTTATTACTATTCCCTAGTAATCAAAGCATTAAAATAGAAAAAAAATTTGCAAGTTTCACAAAGTATGGCATTTATCATTCAACTTGCATTAATCTATCCACATAAACAAACTCTCATTAAGTTTATATATCCGCTCCATACTTAAACAAGATATTAATAAACCTTCCTTTTATGCTCAATGTATTAACATATAATCATGGGGCTTTACTTAGAAGAAAATAATATTATGTTCTAATGTTTTTCTAAGGTTAACTTCCTTGGGTTGAGATTATTATCTTTTTTATTATCTTTTTCTTTAATATATATACAGATAACTGAAAACACAATGCATTTTTAACCCATGTAATGAGCTTTCGGTTAATAACTCTTAGACTAGTTGGTCTTAGGGCATTTAGGTGTTTAGACACCCCTAAGAGCTTAGTAACTTAGGTTGCAAATATTGATACATACATAGTGCAATATTTGATTTCCTTAAATTTTTTTCCTTAACCCATGTAACAAGCATTAAGCTAATAGCTCCGAAGTCAGTTCACTTTAGGGTATTAGGTGTTAAAACACCCTTTCTGGCTTAACTGCTTAGGTTAGGGAGGCTACAAAACCAAAATTATCTACATTTTTTATTATCATTAATATTATCAATTTGTTTTTGTTTTTGTTTTTTTTTATATAAATTATATACTATCCCTTTTCCTTAGTTGTTACTTTTAACATAAAAACATAAATAATGTAATTATCCCATATGCAACCCACAATTATATGTTAAAGTATGTGTGTGAAAATGAATGTTTAAGAATACTTGATAAATATGTAAATGAGCAAAATCAAGTGATGATATTGCGAGAGTTTGTAAACTTGAATATTTCAAGAGAAGTATGTGATAAACCTTGTTATGAATATTGCAAATAACTAATGGAAAATATTTACTAAGATGCATCTCAATAGTCAATAGAATTCTCCCTTACTCTACCATCCTAGTAAAAACAGTTTTGTCAAATGTTTTAAGGTAGAAAGATAGAGTATAGAAGACATCACTTGAAACGTCGACTATTGATACGCTTGAAACACACTTAAACAAATATAAGAAGCAACAAAACATAAATTTATGCTATTAATAAAACTAAAAAACACGTTCTTACAAACTAAGGCTTAAATTGTAGTTATGATTATGGCTCACATCTTTCTTTGGTTTTACATCCAATAATGACTTAAATGTCCTCTATGGGTTGGGGATAGGCTTCTCATCCAGTTTTCTTAAAAACTAGCAAACATTGTCTTTTTTAGTCAAATTCCCAAGACTTTGTCGAGCATGTTCTTTATAGAATTGTGGCTATAAATCATGAATAACACAATGCACATCTCTGCTATGATGTGTCTCAAAAGTCAATAGAAGATTATCTAATGACCTCTTGCTTAGGTCATCCTTAATGAATTGTATTTTATCTTAACAGTTTACAAATGTTATTCCTAAAGAACGACATGTTACATTACAAGTCTATCTGACACATCTGTGACAAACTTTAAGTCATTTTGCATCACATTTCTTTGCGAAAATGCTTTCACCTATTCCAAGTATATATGCAATGAAAGAATTAAATGACTCACCTGATAATCAAACCTTTACTTCAATTAACCAGCGAATATCTTTAGGAATTTCATGATTCATTAACAACCTGAATCTTTCACATTTAGCACGATAAATTTTTGCAATTGCATTTGGAGGCAAAGCAGGAAAATACTTTTTCAATATTTCAAGAGTGGTGTCCATTTTTTAGATGAGAGGAAAAGAGATGCAAAGAAAAGAGAAGGAACAAGGAATTGAATAAATATATACATAGATATCAGTTATCATAGGAAATTGAAAGAACTGACATAAGAGTCATGGAGTACCGTTATTTGCCATTTGACCGGGGTGATAAAGACTAGTAAAACAAAAGTCACACAAAAAAGAAACAAAAAAACGATGTGAGAAAAAGAATCAATATTTTTATACAGGATCACTAAAACCAATCGATTCATTTTCATTAGGGAACTTATCAAAGTAAGCTTTCAAACTATGTCCATTTACCTTAAAAACCATTGTCATTCTTTGGATTTTCAATATCAAAAGCCCTATAAGGACACACATGTTTCTTAATAAATGGACCACTCCATCTTGATCTTAGCTAAGAAATAAATGGAGTCGAGAATTATAATGCAAAACTTTTTGACAATATCAACTTTTTAACAATTTTTACAAGTATTACAAAATGCATACGTGTCCTTATTGTCAAGACTACATCATTGAAATATTTGATCAGGACAATAATTGAATAAGTAAAGGTCATTCTAATAAAAATTCTTCAGTACTCTAGTGGGCTGGCAAAAATCTTGAAGTAAAAAATTGATATTTTTAGTAAACCAAGGCATTGATATAAGAGAAAGTAAGGATTCATCACAAAAGTAATCATTGATTAATGTGATATTAGATGTCAAATCTATTATCACTCTTGATAAAAGATTTGCAACAATATTTTTGGTGCCTTTCTTATCCATGATTTCTTCTTGAGGAACAATCACTTGCAAATCTACATATTCTTCAAACTTTGTTTTACTCATGATAGATTCAAATTGATTATAAACTGATTCTTTAATAACATCTACTTCCTATGAATCATTACAATCTCCAGGTTGCTTACAAAAATTGAAAATATTCATCTCTAATGTCATGTTTCCAAATGATAACTTTATTAGTTCATTCCTACAATTAATCGATGCATTAGAAGTTGCAAGAAATGGATGTCCTAAAATAACAGGAATTGGATTACATGTTTCAACACGTTATGTCTCCAAGATAACAAAATGTATAAGGTAAATGAATTTAACAACTTGTATTAACCTATCTTCAACTATTCCTCTCGGCTCTTTTACAAATCTATCGGTAAGAAAAAGAGTTATAAAAGTTGGTTTTATCTCACCTAAATTGAGACTTTAAAAAATTGAATATGGAAGTAAATTCACACTAGCTCCAAGATCAAGTAAATCTCTTTTAATTTTATGTTCTTCAATAAAGCAAGAAATTATAGGACAACCAAGGTCTTTATATTTCAAAGCATTATTGTTCTGAAGAATTACACTTACTTGTTCAGCTAAACAAACTTTCTTTTTCACATTTAGTTTTGTCTTCATAGTACACAAGTCTTTTTAAAATTTAGCATAAGAAGGTATTTGTTTAATAGCATCCAACAAAGGTATATTGATCCTTAAATGTTTGAAAGTTTCAAGGATTTCAAATTTTTGATTGATTTTTCTTTATTTGGTCATGGCATGAGGAAATGGAAGTATTTGCGGGAAATTAGTCTTTTCTTTACAATGTTCAGGTTCAACCTCTTCCTAACCTTCAGAGATTAACTTATTATCTTTTTTCACAAGGTTTAAGAATGTTTTTTTTCAATAACCTTACCACTACGGAGAGTAATAACTGATTTGACTTGATGCATGTGTTGGCTTCCAAAACAACTTGCGTTTGAATTATATTACCCTTTGAGATTTTGATGTGTTTGAGTTGGAAACTTACCTTTCTCCTAAAACCTGAGAGTAAATGTAAATTTTGCAAGAGTATCTTTTAGTTCTGCCATGGTTTGAGCATTTTGAGTGTTGATTCTTTCTTGCTTTTCAATGAATGTATACAAAGTTTTCTCAAGATTTGTTTTAGAAAGAGAAACATAAGGAGATGCATATCCATAAGAATTTTGAAAATTATGACGTGCTTAAAATGGTTGCTGTGAAGTTTGTGCATTATTGTTACCACTCTTCCAATTGAAATTTGGGTGATTTCTCTAATCAGGATTATATGTTTATGAGTAGAATCATGATTTGGCCATTGGAAACCGCTAAAAGTATTGGCTTGTTCATGGAGACATTCTTTAAAAGAAGGCAAAGTTTGATAGTCATTGGTTGAATGTTCGTTGGATTCACATATTTGACATATAATTTCTTGAAAAGATTTTAATAGAGCACTCTTTTTCAATTCTAGCGCTTCGACTTTTCTAGGTAAAGATGCAAACTTGACTTGGAGGTCATAATCTTTTCTAAGGTTGTGCATTTCTCCACTAAATATATAAGGTTGAGTTTTACTTGGTGCCTCATAACTGTCTGTAGTGTCACAATTTTGAGCATTTTCAGCTAGCAAGTTGACATGACTAAAAGATTGATGTCTTCTCCCAAGTGCAGAAATATCGAAGTAATAAATAACTCGATGATGGTGCATCAAAAGTATCATTAAATCTCTTATTTTACATATATATATATTTATTGTTTTTATCTGGGTTTTTATAATAATTGATGTGCTTTTTAATAATGAAGTTTCTTTTAATGTTTTGCTAGGTTTTTGGAGCTTAAAGGGATTATGTTAGAAAATTTAATGTCTGAATTCAGAACAAAGAATTGAAGAGAAATTTAGTTGAAGTTTGAAGCAAATCTTAGTTCAAATCAGTGCTCCAAATTTTCCCCAAAAAATCAATTCTATTCCAATCCTAGAAAAAATTATCATATGAACTATTTCAAGCCCAAACTTGCCTTATATTATGTGCAAATTTCAACCATCAAACACTCAAGGTTTCAATGTCAATCTTAGCCTAAATAATAGGTACATTTATATCCTCATATAATGCTTAAATTCAGCCCCAAATCAGCCTTAAAATTAGCCCAAGCACAATCCATGATCTTACATGTCCATACAACAAATAACAATTGATTTATTTTGGGTAATTCATTGATCCAAGAAGGCAAACACATAGATGGAAAGTTGGAGGGGTTATTTTTATATTATTTTGGGTCAAAAAAAAAGAAAGAGATAGCTTAGGTATCCAAATGAGGAAGAAAAACGTGCACCAAAGTGGTTTCCAAACTAGTCTGATTTGATTTGTTTAGCCTATAACTTTTAACTCAGGTATCCAAATGAGTTGTTCTTTAATGATCTAGAAGGCGACATAATTTACTATAAATATATCTCTAATAGACATCTCCAAAAAAGGCTTCTAGGAGGGTCGAAATTGCTGTTAAAAGTTAGCATTATATTTGTATTAAATTTTTTACTGAAATTATATCGTGTTCTTCTTCGTAGATTTCAGTTCTTTAGTTTATAAAACTTATTGCTCCAGTTTGATTCAAGTTATTTCATGTTTATTAAATTGTTCTTATATATATTCATGGTCGGCTAATCTCTTTCTTGGATCCAAATGAAGGATGGTGGTGGTTGAGGTGAGTTCTTTAATATATGAATGAATCTTAATGTTTATCTTCTCATTTTCTTCATGAATGTATTATTATTGCAAAAAAAATTCAGAAATCATCTAGGTAATGTTATAATCTTAAATTTTTATGCACAAACTTTAGTCTTGGTATAGAGATTGCTTGATTCAATGTCTTACTTAATATGAAAATATGTATTCCTTCTTAAGCAATAACCAATCTTCATGTTTTTAAACTTCATTGTAATATCTTCCAATCTAGTATCACCATCATTGATATTATATTGAGTTATCTTATATATCTTGAAGGAATCACCAATACATCACCATTAAAATTGATTTGGACCGAGGCTTACTTTTTCTTGTCATTTAAAATCTATTTACATGTTTTCATATTTAAAACAAATCCATCAATTATTTTCAACCAAGTTATTGCTAATTTAATTTCTCTTGACTTTTTTTTGTTACCTAGCTTAATTTCTAGATCTAGCTCTATGTGGATATGACCTCGATCTTACCGAGTTAATTGCTACATCACACATTCATGCACTTGTGAGTTAAAACAAGTCGATCATAAAAAATGGTCAAGCATTCGGCAAGATCGGGATCGAACCACAGGGAGGTTAACTATATAAATTATAAATAATAATAATAATAATAATAATAATAATAATAATAATAATAATAATAATAAGTTAAAAAGGACTTTGAGATGTAAGATTAATGTGAAGATTAACTAATAAAAACAAACGTCAATGTTAGAAGATCCACTAACAGTATTTCAAACAACTATAGTATAAACTCTTTTATTACTCAACTGGAAATCACAGACAAAGAAGGTTCAAATCAGATTATAAATTGTTAACATGATTACATTAGCTATCTTAATCGAATAATGATAATACTTGTAAATGTTGTCAGGTATTCATGACTGCCACAGGGAGGTTAATTGTACAAATTATAAACAACAATTATAAACAATAACAATAGTAACAACAACACCAATAATATTAGTAGCAATAACAATAACAATATTAATAATAATAATAATAGCAGTAGTAGTAGCAGTAGTAATAGTAGTAATGATAATAATAATAATAATAATAATAATAACAAGAATAATAATAATAAAAGAAGAATAAAAAGAAGAAGTTGATGAGAACTTTGAGATAGAAGATTAACGTAAGGATCAAACAATGATAACAATAAATGTCAAAGTTAGAGGATCCATTAATGATATGTCAAACAAGTATAGTATAAACTCTTATTATTCAATTGGAAACCACACACAAAGGAGGTTCCAATCAGATTATACATTGTTAACATGTCATCTTATTCGATTAATGCTAATACTTGTAAACCTCATCAGACATTCATGATTATAACTTTTGTTAACAACAAATCAAGTTTCTTTCATAGCTCAAGTGTTGGTTATACCATACAGTATAGACTATTAAATAACACCAAACTTTTAAATATTGTCAGGAATTCATGATGCTAACTTATGTTAACAACCAATCAAATTCCTTTCATAGCATATATGTAGGTTATACCATACGATTGGGCTATGAAAGTGTCAAGCATTTATTGTACTAAGTGTTATAAAACACAAATCTAGATTAACCATTTAACAAGCAAGGTATTAAGAATTAATAAGATAAAAATAATAAGATATGTTAATAGCAAGTGTTATTTTATGGTAGAACAAGGAATAGTTCTTGGCATGTTATGTCTTCACGTTGATTAGAGGTTGATAAAGCTAAAATATATGTTATTTCATCATTGCCTCATCCCTCTTGTGTGAGAGAAATTCATTTTTTCCTTAGCCATGCAGATTTCTATCAACGCTTTATCAAAGATTTCTCGAAGATTACAGCACCCTTATGTAAACTATTAGCCAAAGAAGTGGATTTTGTATTTGATTAAGCATGTAAAGTTGCCCATGACAAGCTTAAGAGGCATGTCACATCTACTATGATCATCTAACAATCAAATTAGGATGAGCCTTTTAAGATACTGTCTGATGCGAGTAATTATGTGATAGGGGCTGTCTTTGGGCAAGGAATATGGAAGAATTTTTATGTTATCGCTTATGCTTCCCACATGTTGGATAGAGCACAATGCAATTACCATATAACTAAAAAGAAAGTTTGTATAGTGATGTTTGCTCTTGAAAAATTCAAGTCATATCTACTTGGTAAAGAATTGATTAGGTGGATCTTGCTTTTACAAGAATTTGATCTTGAGATCCAAGATAAAAAAAAAAGGTGCTGAAAACCATGTAATTGATCACTTGAGCTGACTGAGGACTGAAGATATACAAACCAAAATAATACGAGAGACGTTCCTTGATGAGCAGTTGTATGTGTTACATTCCTCTACAAAGCCATGGTATGCTGATTTGATGAACTATTTAGTCACCAAAGAATTTCTTTAAGTGAAATTTTTTATGTTTGGGGTATTGATTTTATGGGTCCATTTCCTTCTTCTTTTGTTAAGGTGAAAAGGTTACACTAATAGTGTAAGAATAAGTTTAGTATAAACTCAACATAAGACAAATTTGGGCTGTAGGACAAATTCAGACTTCTTCGTTGTTACTATAATTGGGACTTGAAAATAACCTTTTTAAATCTTGGGCTCTCAAGAAAGTTGTAGGTCTATGTCATACCTTTCCATCTATATAAAGTAGACCTAAATCTAAGATCTACAACTCTAGATATGACCTAATTACTAAACAGTGTTCCGGTTTGGACTGCACCAGCATTTCTATTTTAAGTTTGGCCATCTCTTTATCCTTTCAATTTTAGTTCTTAAACACTTCAAATGCAAAATGATAATACAAAACCTTGATAAAAATGTACTTTTAAGTACTTTTAATTAATATAAGTTATAATCATGAATTCTTAACAATATTTACAAGTATTAGCATTATTCGAATAAGATAACTAATGTAATCATGTTAACAATTTATAATCTGATTGGAACCTCCTTTATGTATGGTTTCCAATTCAATAATAAGAGTTTATACTATACTTGTTTGAAATACCATTAGAGGATCCTCTAACCTTGATATTTGTTGTTATCATTGTTTAATCTTCACATTAATCTTCCATCTTAAAGTTCTCATCCACTTCTTCTTCTTCTTCTTCCTTTTTTATTACTGCTGCTGCTACTACTACTACTACTACTACTAATACTACTACTACTACTACTATTACTATTATTGTTGTTTGTAATTTATACAATTAACCTCCTTGTGATTCGACCCCAATCTTGTCGGGTTTTTTATTACTTTTACACTCATGCACTTGGGAGAAGACATCAATTTTTTGGTCGTGTCATGCAACTTAATCGACAAGATTGGAATCTACGACTTGGTGATGTAGTTTAGGCTTATTGGACTGCTTACAAATCACATATAGGAATGTCACCTTATAGGATGATTTATGGAAAAGCATGTCATCTATCGGTGAAGCTTGAACACAGTTTTTTAGGCCATTAAAAAATGTTACATAGATTATGATGCTACTAGGATTGCAAGAAGGTTACAATTGCAAGAGTTGGAAGAGATTCAAAATGATACTTATGAGAATGCAAGGATTTACAAAGAAAAGAGTTTAATGTTTGAGATAGAGTCCTTATTTATCATTCCCATTTGAAACTTTTTCCTGGAAAGTTGTGCTCTTGTTGGATTGAACCCTTTTTTATTTCTTATGTTTTTTTTTATGATGCAATTAAAATTACAAGTTTAGAAACCAATATAATACTCAAGGTTAATGGACATAACTTGAAACCTTTCTATGAAGGTTAAATGATAAAACTCACTACTTTTACAGAGTTAGTTGAATCAATCTATGAAAAATGAGCATGCAACATGTTAAGCTAATAACATAAAACAAAAGCGCTTATTGGGAGGCAACCCATCACAAAAATGAAAAAAATAGATTTGCTTTCTTATTACCTTATGTTTTATTTTTCACATTTTACTTTATTTTTGTCATTCTCCTATATTCCTTTTCTTTTATTTCAACATTGAGGACAATGTTGTGTTTTAAGTGTGGGGGTATTGGGAGAATGTTGGTTTTTTATTTTGATTTTCTTTATTGTTCTAAAAAAAAATCTATGTTTGATGGTTTGAACTTTTATTAATTTATAAGAATGTGAGTATTACATTTGAGAATTAATTGAGATAGATGAAGATATGAATCGAATGAAGAAGTGTGCATGCAAGTTTTAAGGTTTAATTGGTTTAGGGATTGACTTTGAGAATATGTCATGTTGATTTTATAGTGTTATACTTCAGCCTTCAAGTGTTATACTTCAGCCTTCAACATTATATTCTTTAATTATGCATTTTTTTAATGATATGTGATACGACTAAAAGATTAATGTCTTTTTTCAAGTGCAGGAGTGTTGAAATAATAAATAACCTGGCAAGATTGTGGTCGAACCACATGGAGGTTAATTGTATAAATTATAGATAACAATAATACAACAACAACAATAACAACAACAATAATAACAATAATAGTAACAGCACAGTAGTAGTAGCAGTAGTAATAGTAGTAGTAATAATAGTAGTAGTAATAATAATAGTAGTAGTAGTAGTAGTAGTAATAGTAATGTGACATGACTAAAAGATTGATGTCTTCTCCTAAGTGTAGGAGTGTCGAAGTAATAAATAACCCGGCAAAACCGGGGTCGAACCACAGAGAAGTTAATTGTACAAATTATAGACAACAATTATAAATAACAACAATTATAAATAACAACAATAGTAACAATAACAACAACAATAATAATAATAGCAATAATAATACTAATAATAATAGTAGTAGGAGTAATTGTATTAGTAATAATAATAATAATAAAATAATAATAACAATAACAATAATAATAATAATAAAGAAAAAGAAGGAGAAGAAGAAAAAGAAGATGAGAACTTTGAGATGGAATATTAATGTAAGAATTAAACAATGATAATAACAAATGTCAAGGTTAGAGGATCCACTAATGGTATGTTAAATAAGTATAGTATAAACTCTTATTATTCAATTGGAAACCACATACAAAGGAGGTTCTAATTTGATTATAGATTGTTAACATGATTATATTAGTCATCTTATTCGATTAATGCTAATACTTGTAAATTTCGTCAAGCATTTATGATTATAACTTATGTTAACAATAAATCAAGTTCCTTTCATAGCTCAGGTGTCGGTTATACCATACAATATATATGGGCTATGATAGTGCCAAGCATTTTTTGTACCAAGTGTTATACAACATAAATCAAGATTAGTCATTTAAGAAGTAAAGTATTAAAGAGTGAACAAGATAACAAATACAAAACATGTTAGTATCAAACATTAAAGTCCATATTAAGTTTACATTATAATTATTCTTACACCATTAGTGTAACATTTTCACCTTGACATAATAAACTTAGCTACACATAATGAAAGAAAGAAAAATAAATAAACCAAATAAGAATATAAATAAGATAAGAGTTAACAAAGTAAATGAAAGGAAATGAAAGGCATAAACTTGATATTAATGAAAGCAAAGCATAAACATTACAAAAAATACAAAGAGAGAAAGCAAGAGCATGATATTGATCTGGAAACCAAGATGCCTAAATACATGGCAAATGCCTCCTTTTATAGGCCAAAATTGGGAACTATTGATTTGATGACTAATTGATGAGTGGGTGGCCAACTCTTCACTTGATGATAATCCTTATCTTCTCTTATCTTCCCAAAATGTCATTGATAACGTCAAAATTGGAGCCACTTGAAAACATGAAAGTTGTAGAAAATTATCTCAGCTTTCTTGTGTAAAAACTTCAGGTCATTTGGACTTCTAAAACTCCAGATATAGGTCAAACACTAAATAATATTCGGGTTGGAAGACAAATTCGAACTTCTTTGTTGTTGCTACAATTTGGACTTGAAAATGGCCTTTTTAGATCTTAGGCTCCATATGAAAGTTGTAGGTCTATGTCTTACCTTTCCATCCATATAAATTAGACCTAAATCTAAGATCTACAGCTCCAGATATGACCCAATTACCGAATAGTGTTCTGGTTTGGACTACACCGGCATCTCTTTTCTAAGTTTGGCCATCTCTTTGTCCTTTCAATTTCAATTCTTAAATTCATCAATCAATCCTTTCATTTATATGATAGGCCTACATTTAAAATGCACATTTACCACAAATTAAAGGTATCTTATATTATTAGATACGCTATTATAAAACATGCTTTAGTTAAGGAGTTATTGATACTTCAAGTGCAAAATGATGATACAAAACCTTGATAAAAATGCACTTTTAAGTACTAATCACACCCCTCAACCAGCTTATTACTAGTCCCTAGTAATCAAAGCGTTAAAATAAAAAAATACTTTGCAAATTTCATAAAGCAAGGTATTCATCATTCAACTTCCATTAATCTATCCAGATAAAGAAACTCTTATTAAATTTGTATATCTGCTCAATAACTCTTAAACAAGATATTAATAAACCTTTCTTTTATGCTTAATATATCAACATATAATTATGGGGCTTTCTTTGGAAGAAAACAAAATTTTTGTCCTAATGTTTAAGGTTAACTTCCTTGGGTTGAGATTATTTTTTTTCTTTTTTTTTATTTATTTTTTTAATAGATATACATATAACTTAAAACACCATGCATCTTTAACTCATGTAACGAGCTTTCGGCTAATGACTCTTAGAATAGTTAGTCTTAGGGCATTAGGTGTTGAGACACCCCTACGAGCTTAGTAACTCAGGTCACAAATACTGATATATAGATAGTGTAATGTTTGATTCCCTTAAACTTTTCTCCTCAACCCATGTAGCAAGCGTTAGGTCAATAGCTCCCAAGTCAGTTGACTTTAGGGTATTAGGTGTTTAGAGTATAGAAGATATCACCTGAAATAATGAACATTGACAAAGCTAAAACACACTGAAACAAATATAAGAAACAACAAAACACAATAATAAAACCAAAAGACACAAAGATTCACAAATGAAGGCTCAAATCTAATTTAAGTTTTTTATGGCTTTCCTTAGATGACCAATTATGCGACTTATGGAGGGATCAATCATAGGAATAAAAGATTGTAGTTGGTCAATCAATTATTCAGTAGTAGCAGCAGAGATTATGATTTGTCGTGTAGAAGACGTTAGAAATTCCTGTTCCACAGCATGATCAAGAAAAGACAACAACTTATCATAATAACCATTAACATTTAACAAACCTATGGGTTTATGGTGAATGTGCAGTTGGGCCGAAGAGGAAATATGAAAGATCTTTCCCAATGTGCCTAGACCACCTAGTAAAGCATTGAAGGCATCAGCATGGTTAAACATTGCATTCATTCGAGCCGACATAGTGGAGACCTGAAGTTCCTCTCCAATTATTTTTCCAATGATGTCCCCTTGTGCTAAAGCTTCAGGGACGACCCCCAAAACTTGACTACCTCCTAAAAATACAACTATTGACACACCTCCTATTAACCCCAGACTGCCTACCCCATACACTAAATAAATCTTTCTCTCAGCTAGCACCTGACCAAGATGATTTGCTAATTCTAAAAACTCTTTTTCTTTCCCAGGACTAGATCCACCGAAAACACAAATACTTTTTATTTGATGACTTGAGGAACTTGCCATTTCTACACACTTCTATATTTGATGAATGTATGGGTTGAGTGGAAATGAAGGGAAGGAAGAGAGGATTTTATAGATGAGAAATTGAAAGGGCAATCATACCACCTATGTGTAGGCCAGCTGGAGTCTCACACACTTTCTCTCTCTCTTTATTTATTTATTTTTGAAAAAACATGTCTATGTACAGGTAGTTGTAATTGTGGCTCACATCTTCCCTTGGTTTTACGTCCAAGAACGACTTAAACGCCCTCTATGGGTCGGGGATAGGCTTCCCATCCAATTTTCTTAAAAATTGGCAAACAAGGTCTTTTTTAGACAGATTCCTAAGACTAAGTTGATCATGTTCTTTATGAAAATGGGGCCATAAATCATGAATTGCACGATGCACATCTCCACTAGGATGCGTCTCAAGAGTTAATAAAAGATTATCTAAAGACTCCTTACTGAGACAATCCTTAATAAATTCTATTTTATCTTCATGGTTTCTAGATACCATTCCTAAAAAATGACATTGTGCATTACAAGTCCATTTGACACATCGATGACAGACTTTTAGTCGTTTTGCACGACGTTTCTTTATAAAAGTGCTTTTACCTATTCCAGGCATGTGTGAAATGAAGGAATTAGAGGACTCACCTGATAATCAGACCTTTGCTTCAATCAACCAATAAATATCTTCAGGAATTTCATGATTCATTAACAACCTCAATCTTGCATATCTAGCACAGTAAATTTTTGTAATCGCATTCTGAGGCAGAGCGGGAAAATATTATTTTCAATTTTTCAAGATTAGTGTCTATAATCAAATGAGAATTAGAATAGAGATTCAAAGAATTGCACAAATATATACACAGATATCAGTTATTATAGAAAACTGAAAGAATCGACTTAAGTCACGAAGTACCGTTGTCCGCCATTTGACTGGGGTGAGAGAAACTAGCAAAAATCACTCAAAAAGAAACACAAAAACAATGTAGGAAAAACAAAATAATCAACCTTTATCTATAAGATCATTCACACCAGTTGATCCATTTTCACTAGAAAAATTATCAAAGTAAGCTGTCAAATGATGTCCATTTTTCTTAAAAACATTGTCATTCATTGAATTCTCAATATCACAGGCCCTATAAGGATTACTCCATCTTGATCTTAGCTCTCTAGGGAATGCATAGAGTTGAGAATTATAAAACAAAACTTTTTTATCAGTATCAATTTTTTGACAATTTTCACAAGTTTTGCAGAATGCATGCATGTCCTTGAATATGGTGGGCCAATAAAATCCATTTTGAAAGATTTTTGTAGCTATCTTTTTTTATGAGAAATAACTTCCACATGCTTTAGAATGACAAAGTTTAATGACACTACTTACCTCATTGTCGCGAATGAATCTTTGAAATATTTGATCAGAACAATATTTGAATAAGTTAGGGTCATCACAATAAAAGTTCTTCACTTCGTTCAAAAACTTTACTTTGTCTTGGGTACTCCAATCAACTGGCAAATCTTCTAAAGCAAGAAAATTGATATTTTTATCATGCCAAGGCATTGGACTAAGAGAAAGTAAGGATTCGTTAGGAAAGTAATTATCGATTGGTGTGATGTTAGATGTCGAATTTGTTGTCACTTTTGATAAAAGATCCGCATCAACATTTTCGATGCATTTTTCATTTGTGATTTCTTCCTCAGAATAAATCATTTGCAAATCGTCAAATTCATCCAACTTATTTTTACTTAAAGTAGATTCAAGTTGATCATAAACTAATTCATCAATATGATCTACTTCTTGTAAATCATTTTCATCTTCAGGTTGCTTGCAAGTGTTGAAAATATTCATCTCCAATGTCATGTTTCCAAATGATAGCTTCATCAGTCCATTCCTATAATTAATCAATGTATTAGGAGTTGCAAGAAACGGACGTCCTAAAATAACAGGAAATGAATTACATGCTTCAACAGGTTCTGTGTCTAAGATAACCAAATCCACAAGATAAATGAATTTATCAACTTGTACTAACACATCTTCAACAATTCCTCTATGCACTTTTACAGATCTATCGGCAAGTAAAAGAGTTACAGAAGTTGGTTTTAGCTCACTTAGATTGAGACTTTGAAAAACTGAATATGAAAGTAAATTCACACTAGCTCCAAGATTAAGTAAGACTCTTTCAATTTTATGTTCTCCAATAAAGCAAGAAATTATAGGACAACCAGGGTCTTTATATTTCAAAGCATTATTATTCTGAAGAATGGCACTTACTTGTTCGGCTAAAAAGGCTTTCTTTTTCACATTCAGTTTCCTCTTCACAATGCATAGATCTTTCAAAAATTTAGCATAAGAAGGAACTTGTTTAATAGCATCCACCAAAGGTATATTAATTCTTACCTGTTTAAAAGTTTCAAAGACTTCAGAGTAATGATTGACTTTCCTTTATTTGGTCATGGTATGAGGAAATGGAAGTGCGGGGAATCAGTCGTTTCTTTGCAATGTTCAAATTCAACCCCTTCCTTACCCTTAGAGATTGACTCATCATCTTTTTCATAAGGTTCAAGAATTGGTTTTTGAATAACCTTACTACTCCAAAGAGTGATGATTGATTTGACTTGATCCATGTCACGACTAAAAGATTGATGTCTTCTCCCAAGTGCAGGAGTGTCGAAGTAATAAATAACCCGGCAAGACCGGGGTCGAACCATAGGGAGGTTAATTGTACAAATTATAAATAACAATAATACAACAATAATAACAATAACAACAAGAACAATAATAATAGTAATAATAGTAATAACAGCAATAATAATAATAATAATAATAATAATA
>NW_011500432.1:0-6356 GCF_000495115.2 Populus euphratica | reverse complement strand
AAATGTTCATTTTAAATGTAGGCCTATCACATAAATGAAAGGATTGATTGATGACTTGAAGAACTTAAATTGCAAGGAGAAAGAGATGGCCAAACTTAGAAAAGAGATGTTGATGCAATCCAAATCGGAACACAGTTTGGTAATTGGGTCATATCTGGAGCTATAAAACTCATATTTAGGTCTACTTTATATGGATGGAAAGGTAAAACACAGTCCTACCACTTTCATATGGAGCCCAAGATCTAAAAAGGCCATTTTCAAGTCCAAATTGTAGCACCAACAACGAAGCCTGAATCTGTCCTCCAGCCCGAGCACTGTTCAGTATTTTGGCCATATCTAGAGTTCTAGAAGTTAAAATGAGCTGAAGTTTTTACACAAGAAAGCTGAGACAATTTTCTACAACTTTAATGTTTCAAGTGGCTCCAATTTTGATATTATCAATGACGTTTTGGGCAGACAAAAGAAGATAAGGATTGTCACCAACGCAAGAGTTGGTCACCTACTCATCAATTAGTCATCAAATCAATAGTTCCTAATTTTGGCCTATAAAAGGAGGCACTTGCCATGCATTTAGGCATCTTGGTTTCCAGATCAAGATCATGCTTTTGCTTTCTCTCTTTGTATTTTTTGTAATGTTTATGCTTTGCTTTCTTTAATATCAAGTTTATGTCTTTCATTTCCTTTCATTTACTTAGCTAACTTTTATCTTATTTATGTTCTTATTTAGTTTATTTGTTTTTCTTTCTTTCATTATGTCTCGCTAAGTTTATTATGTCAAGGTGAAAAGGTTACACTAATAGTGTAAGAATAAGTATAGTATAAGCTTAATATCGACTTTAATGTTTGATACTAACATGTTTTGTATTTGTTATCTTGTTCACTCTTTAATACTTTGCTTGTTAAATAACTAATCTTGATTTATGTTGTATAACACTTGGTACAACAAATGCTTGGCACTTTCATAGCCCATAATGTATGGTATAACCGACACCTGAGCTATGAAAGTAACTATGGTATAATCGACACCTGAGCTATGAAAGGAACTTGATTTGTTGTTAACATAAGTTATAATCATGAATGCTTAACGATATTAACAAGTATTAGCATTAATCGAATAAGATGACTAATGTAATCATGTTAACAATTTATAATCTGATTGGAACCTCCTTTGCATATGGTTTCCACTTGAATAATAAGAGTTTATACTATACTTATTTGACATACCATTAGTGGATCCTCTAACCTTGACATTGTTTGTTATCATTGTTTAATCCTTACGTTAATTTTTCATCTCAAAGTTCTCATCAACTTTTCTTCTTCTTCTTCTTCTTTATTATTGTTGTTGTTGTTGTTATTGTAGTTATTATTATTATTATTATTATTATTATTATTATTATTATTATTACTGCTATTACTACTACTGTTATTATTATTAGTATTATTTGTTGCTACTATTATTATTGTTGTTGGTATTGTTACTATTGTTGTTGTATATAATTGCTGTTTATAATTTATACAATTAACCTCCTTGTGGTTCCATCCCGATCTTGCCGGGTTATTTATTACTTCGACACTCCTGTACTTGGGAGAAGACATCAATCTTTTAGTCGTGTTAGCAGGCCTATCACATAAATGAAATGATTGATTGATGAATTTAAGAACTGAAATTGAAAGGACAAATAGATGACCAAACTTAGAAAAGAGATGTCGGTGCATTCTAAACTAGAATATTGTTCGGTAATTAGGTCATATCTGGAGTTGTAGATCTCAGATTTAGGTCTACTTTATATGGATGGAAAGGTAAGACATAGGCCTACAACTTTCATATGGAGCCCAAGATCTAAAAAGGCCATTTTCAAGTCTAAATTGTAGCAACAACAAAGAAGAGTGAATCTGTCATCCAGCTCGAGCACTGTTCAATGTTTAGCCCATATCTAGAGTTCTAGAAGTCCAAATGACCTGAATTGTTTACACAAGAAAGCTGAGACAATTTCCTACAACTTTCATGTTTTCAAGTTGCTCTAATTTTGACGTTATCAATGACGTTTTGGGCAGACAAGAGAAGATAAGGATTGTCACCAAGTCAAGAGTTGGTCACCCACTCATCAATTAGTCATCAAATCAATAGTTCCTAATTTTGGCCTATAAAAGGAGGCATTTGCCATGCATTTAGGCATCTTGTTTTCTAGATCAAGATCATGCTCTCGCTTTCTCTCTTTGTATTTTTTGTAATGTTTATGCTTTGCTTTCATTAATATCAAGTTTATGCCTTTCATTTCCTTTCATTTACTTAGTTAACGTTTATCTTATTTATGTTCTTAGTTTGTTTATTTATTTTTCTTTCTTTCATAATGTCTAGCTAAGTTTATTATGTCAAGGTGAAAAGCTTACACTAATGGTGTAAGAATAAGTATAGTGTAAACTTAATATGGACTTTAATGTTTGATACTAACATGTTTTGTATTTGTTATCTTGTTCACTCTTTAATACTTTGCTTGTTAAATGATTAATCTTGATTTATGTTGTATAACACTTGGTACAACAAATGCTTGGCACTTTCATAGCCCATAATGTATGGTATAACCGACACCTGAGCTATGAAAGGAACTTGATTTGTTGTTAACATAAGTTATAATCATGAATGCTTGATGAGATTTATAAGTATTAGCATTAATCGAATAAGATGACTAATGTAATCATGTTAACAATTTATAATCTGATTGGAACCTCCTTTGCGTGTGGTTTCCACTTAAATAATAAGAGTTTATACTATACTTGTTTGACATACCATTAGTGGATCTTCTAACCTTAATATTTATTGTTATCATTGTTTAATCCGTACATTAATATTCTATCTTAAAGTTCTCATCATCTTCTTCTTCTTCTCCTTCTTTTTCTTTATTATTACTACTACTACTACTACTACTACTATTATTATTGTTGTTGTTGTTGTTGTTGTTGTTGTTGTTGTTGTTGTTATTGTTGTTGTATTATTGTTATTTATAATTTGTACAATTAACCTCTCTATGGTTCGACCCTGGTCTTGCCGGGTTATTTATTACTTCGACACTCCTACACTTAGGAGTAGACATCAATCTTTTAGTCATGTCAAAAACCACACACAAAGGAGTCTCCAATCATATTATAAATTGTTAATATGATTACATTAGTGATCTTATTTGAATAATGCTAACACTTGTAAATGTTGTCAGGTATTCATGATTATAACTTATGTTAATAACAAATCAAGTTATTTTCATAGCACAGGTGTCGATTATACCATATGGTTTGGGTTATGAAAATGTCAAGTATTTGTTGTATCGAAGGCTATCCAATATAAACATAGATTAATCATTTAACAAGCAAAGTATTAAGAGTGACTAAGATAACAAATACAAAACATGTTAGTATCAAACACAAAGGTCTATTTTGAGTTTATACTATACTTATTCTTACACCATTAGTGTAACCTTTTCACCTTGACATAATAAACTTAACTAAACATAACAAAAAAGAGAAACATAAATAAACAAGATAAGAACATAAAGAAGATATAAGTTAACTAAGTAAAGAAAAGGAAAAGAAATACATAAACAAGAGATTACTATAAACAAAACTTAAGCATTATAAAATATAAAAAGAGGAAGCAAGAGCATGATCTTGATCTAAGAACCAAGAAGCCTAAATGCATGGCAAATGCCTCTTTTATAGGCCAAAATTAAAAACTATTGATTTATTGACTAATTGTTGAGTGGGTGACCAAATCTTGACATGGTGACAATCCTTATCTTTTTGTCTAAACAAAACGTCATTGATAACATCAGAATTTGAACAGACCTAAATCATAAAAGTTCTAGGAAATTGTCTCAGCTTTCCAGGAAAAAACATTGAGGTCATTTAGACTTCTAGAACTCAAGATATATGTTGAATACTAAATAGTGTCTAGACTACAGGATATATTTGGACTTCTCTGTTGTTGCTAAGATTTGGACTTCTAAACAATAACATTGAGCCTTGACTTCCACATGAATATTTTAGGCTTATATCTTAGCTTTCCATCTATATAGAGCAGACCTAAAACCAAGATCTACAGCTCTAGTTATGACTTAATAACTGAATAGTGTTCCAGTTTAAGTTGAACCAATATTTCTTTTCAAAGTTTGGTCATCTCTTTGTCCTTTCAATTTCAGTTCTTAAATTCATCAGTCAATCCTTTCATTTATATGATAGACCTACATTTAAAAAGAACATTTACCACAAATTAAAGGTAACTTATATTATTAGATACGTTATTATAAACATGCTTTAGTTAAGGAGTTATTGATACTTCAAGTGCAAAATGATGATATAAGACCTTAATAAAAATGCACTTTTAAGTGCTAATCACACCCCCCCAACTAGCTTATTACTAGTCCCTAGTAATCAAAGCGTTAAAATAGAAAAATACTTTGCAAATTCCACAAAGCAAGGTATTCATCATTAAACTTCCATTAATCTATCCAGATAAAAAAATTCTCATTAAATTTATATATCTGCTCAATACCTCTTACACAAGATATTAATAAACCTTTCATTTATGCTCAATATATCAACACATAGTTATGGGGCTTTACTTGTTAGAAAACAAAATTTTTATTCTAATGTTTAAGGTTAACTTTCTTGGGTTTGGATTATTATCCTTTTCCTTTTTTTCTTTATATATATATATATATATATGAAAACACAATGCATCTTCAACCCATATAACAAGATTCGGCTAATGACTCCCATATAAGTTGGTCTTAGGGCATTAGGTGTTGAGACACCTTTTTGAGCTTAACAACTCAGGTTGCAGATATTGATACGTAGATAGTATAATGTTTGATTCCCTTAAGCTTTTCTCCTCAACCTATGTAATAAGCATTGGGCCAATAACTCCTTAGTTAGTTGACTTTAGGGTATTGGGTGTTAAAATACCCCTTTGAGCTTAATTACTTAGGTTAGGGAGGCTACGAAACCAAACTTATTTATATTTTTATTATCTTTTTTTCTACTCTTTTTTTTGTTTTTTTGTTGTTGTTTTTTCAAATTATATACTATCCCTTTCCCTTAGTTGTTACCTTTAAAAAATAACATAAATAATGTAATAATTCAATGTACAACCTACAATCATATGTTAAAGTGTGTGTGTGAAAATAAAAGTTTAAGAATACTTATTAAATTAGTATATGAGCAGAATTAAATAACAACAATGTGAGAGTTTATAAACCTAAATATTTCAATAACTATTTTGATAGACCTTGTTATGAATATTGTAAATAACCATTGAAAAATATTAACCAATATACATCTCAAGAGTCAATAAAATTCCTCCTTACTTTGTCATCTTAGTAACAACAGTTTGCAAATGGTTTATAAAATAGAAAATAATTAGTACTTACAAGTACATAAATAAAAGGATTGATTGATGAGTTGAAGTATTGAAATTAAAAGGACAAAGAGATGGTTAAACTTAGAAAAGAGATGTTGGTGCAGTCCAAACTAGAATACTATTCGGTAATTGAGTTATATCTGGAGTTGTAAATCTCGGATTTAGGTCTATTTTATATGGATGGAAAGGTAAGACATAGATCTATAACTTTCATGAGTCTAAGATTTAAAAATGCTATTTTCAAGTCCAAATTATAGCAACAACGAAGAAGTCTGAATATGTCCTGCAGCCTAGATACTGTTCAGTGTTCAGCCCATCTCTTGAGTTCTAGAAGTCCAAATGACCTCAACTTTTTTATCCTGAAAAGCTGAGATAATTTCCTAGAACTTTCATATGGAGGTCTATGATTAGTACTTAAAAGTGCATTTTTATCAAGGTTTTATATCATCATTTCGCACTTGAAGTATCAATAACTCCTTAACTAAAACATGTTTTATAATAACATATATAATAATATAAGATACCTTTAATTTATGGTAAATATTCATCTTAAATACAGGCATATCACATAAATAAAAGGATTGATTGATAAGTTGAAGTATTGAAATTTAAAGGACAAAGAGATAGTCAAACTTAGAAAAAAGATGTTGATGTAGTTCAAATTGAAACACTATTTAGTAATTAGGTCATATCTGGAGTTGTAGATCTCGAATTTAGGTCTACTTTATATGGATGGAAAGGTATGATATAGGCCTACAACTTTCATTGGAGGTCTAGTTTTAATAAGGCCTTTTTCATGTCCAAATTGTAGCAATAACGAGGAGGTCCAAATCTGTCTTGTAACCAAGACACTATTCAGTGTTCAGCTCATATCTAGAGTTCTAAAAGTCCAAATAACTCAATTTTTTACTCTAGAAAGCTGAGACAATTTTCTACAACTTTTATT
>NW_011505333.1:0-3728 GCF_000495115.2 Populus euphratica | reverse complement strand
TAAAAATTAACTGATTATAGCCAAGTTTTTAACTAAATGACCAGGTTAATCTGTTAAGTAACTCAAATCACACCAAGTTTTTTATTTTTTTGAACCAATTTGGGTTCTAAACCGACCCACTAAACTAAACTGGATTGCAAAACCATGTGTGACACTTAAAAAAAAACAACATTTCCCAGCGAAAACCCAACCCCTTTCTGAACCCGTGCCAAGTGGGGGGAGAAAAAGCCAGCGCAAAAACTCCATAACACCCTCCCAAAACAACGGATAAATTAGGATTTTAGCATGTAAAATTAAAATAAATAGCAAAATGATATGAAATCGAAAAAATTAGTTTAACAATATATTTTTAGATGTTATGGTTGGAATGGCAATATCAATTAATTTTTCACGAGAAACATAGAATTATATCATGCTATGATAAAAATAAAAAATTACTTAATTTCTAGTCCTGTTGATTTTTTTATTCAGTTGCAGAGCAAAATCTTTTTTTTTTGTGCTATTAGTGTAGTAAAAGAATAGTGATGTAACATGAAAGCATAAGTTAATTATTTTTGCTCTTTTTTAATCATTAAAAAAATAAAATCACAAGAAAATAAATTTTTTTATGAAAAAATAAAAGATATTGCAGTTAAAAACTGTGACCTTAATTAAAATTACATAAAAATAAGACACAATCACTTCTACAAAACTTCTTCAATTATGTTCTCATTCAGTTTGAATTTCATATTAAAATTCTTTGAAATGATAATGATGGAGAATTTCTCTTACTTCGCGCTTTCCTTTAAGAAAAAAAACTTTTTTCTAACATTTTTGTGTTTACACACCTCAATGAAATGGAATTGTGGAACATAAGAATTGTCATATGACTCATATCTTACAAATAGCTTACGCTTTAAGATTCCATACTCAACTCTTACTCCAATTTTAGGGTGAATGTACCTTTACTACTATCCACATCATCAATCGACTCCCTTCTCCTGTTCTCTTTTTCAAAACTCCTTCTAAACTTCTCTATTCAAAACAACTTTCTTTTTCTCATCCTCGCATATTTGGATGTTTAGCTTATGCTACCAATATCTACACTTCTCATAAATTTGCTTCTCGTTCCATTTCTTTTGTTTTTATTAGTTACCTTATCGATAAAAAAGCATACAAATTATTTGATTTATCCAATAATAAATTTTTTACTAGCCGTGATGTGTGATTTCATGAAAATACTTTTCCATCTGCAAATGCTAAACCCATTTTTTCTTCCCCACATTACAATCGTGGCCCCATTCCCTTAATTACCCCCAATCGTAATCTTTCCTTCCCCTTTCCATCGCCAAAACGACCATCACTGCACACTCCAATTCACCCATCAAACACACAATCTCCCCACCCACCCCTTACCACTTTCTGCATATACAATCACCGCCCAAAACCCACCGATCCCACGATCAATCAATCACTCCTGATTGCTCACCCTAATCCACCATTCACTCCTCTCTCACTAGAATCGGACATACTTGAACCACCAACCCCCTCCACCAACACAAACACCACCATAACAGCCACACCCACCTCGCCTCGTCGATTCAGCCGCCATGTTACCCCCCAGCCAAACTTCACGACCATGTCTGCTCCAATATCTGTACTGCCTAATCATCCTCCTCGCTACTCCGGTCCTTTTAAAGGCACCTGTTATCCACTAGTAGCTTATGTTTCTTATTATAAATATAAACCTCTACATCGCTCCTCTGTTGCTAGAATTAGCCGTATCATAGAACCTCATTCTTATTTAGAAGTTGTTGCCCATCTCGAATGACAGGCAACTATGCATTCTGAATTACAGAAACTTCAGCATAATGGCACTTGGTCCCTTACTTCATTACCAACAGACAATATTTTGATTGGCTACTGGTGGGTCTACAAGGTCAAACACCGATCTGATGGCTCTGTGAAGAGATTAAAAGCTCATCTGATTACTAAGGGTTTCACCCAACTTGAGGGAATTGATTATCAGGACACCTTCTCCCTGACTGCCAATATTGTATCCATTCGCTACCTGCTTGCTCTAGCTGTAGCTTGCGGATGGACACTCCATCAATTAGATGTCCATAATGCCTTCCTTCATGGTGATCTTTCAGAGGAAATTTATGTCTCCGCCACCAGGGCTTCTTTGATAGGGGGAGGAACAGTTAGTGTGCCATCTCTATAAGTCCCTATACAGGCTGAAACAAACATCATGCCAATGGTTTGTAAAAATTTTTGAAGTCATCTGCTTTGTTGGATTCAAACAATCTCGGGCTAATCACTCTCTATTCACCAGACAACAAGATAAGTCATTCACTGCCTTTTTAATATACGTTGATGACATTTTGATTACCGAAAATGATTATGTTAGTGTTGCTATGACTAAAAAATTCATGCACAGTCATTTTCATCTTAAAGATCTTAGCCTCATAAAATACTTACTTAGTATAGAGTTTCGACCTTCAAAAACAAAATTTTCATTACTTAATGAAAATATGTATTAGAAATTATTGAGGATGCAGGGTTATTGGGTGTAGCTCCTATCAATACCCCTATGGAACGTGGCTTAAAATTGTCGGACAAAAGCGATTTGCTTAAAAACCCGAGTCGTTTTAGGAGACTGGGTGGTAGATTAATTTATTTGACTGTTTTAAGACCAGATATCACCTATGTTGTATGTGTTTTGAGTAGATTTATCATCAATCCCGAAAGCTTTATATGGAAACAGCCTTTCGAGTTGCCCGATACTTGAAGGGTATGCCTAGTCAAGGCCTATTCTTTTCCTCGAATATTGATTTCAAATCGAGGGCTTATTCTGACTTAGATTGGGCTGGCTGCTCATAACTATTAGACTTATCATAGGGTACTGTGTATTCCTTGTCCCTTTATTGATATCTTAGAGATCAAAACGACAAAAAACAATTTCACTCTTCTTTGTAGAAGTCGAGTATCGTGCGATAATATGAGCATGTTGTGAGTTGACATGGCTCTGATGTCTTTTGAGGGATTTAGGGCTTTTGCATCCTGAACCTGCTTTGTTATATTGTAGTAACTAGGCTGCACTGCATACTGCAACTAACCAAGTTTTTCATAAGCGCACTAGACAAATCAAGATGGATTTTCACTATATTAGCAACAAGGTCCAAGACAGTTATGTGATAACAAGATATGCAAACTCTAAGCATCAATTGACAGACATCTTTACAGCCTTTGGGGAAAGAAACTTTTGTACCTATGATCTACAAGTTGGGAGTGCAAGATATTCACTCTCCAACTTAAGGAGGAGTGTTAAGAATCCTGTCAGAAATAGATAACCTGTATACTTAAGGTTTCTTATTGTAAAATTAATTTTATAGGATGATAAATTATAGGACAATAATTGATTCCTAATTTATTAGAATGATTGTAAATGTTCTTATATAAATACATGATATAATCAATAATATAATTCATTCTAGCAAATTCTATTATCTTTTTTCAATTCACACGACCATCCTTCTTCTCTCAAGTGAATTTAATATCATACAAGGCTTTAACAACTTGGGAATATGATCTGCCTGGCTTTTATCAAATTGTTCAGGGTATTTGTATCGTAATAAAAGAAAATGTTTAAGTATATATAGTGTTAATAATCAATATATTAATTTGAAGTTCTTATTAGTTTTTGTAGTATGTTATATCGATAATGGTGTGAGTGTAATAACAAATGT
>NW_011505380.1:0-3633 GCF_000495115.2 Populus euphratica | reverse complement strand
TATGGATAAAGTCAAATCAGTCACTACTCTGCGCAGTGGTAAGGTTATTGAAAAACCCTCTCTTGAACCTTATGAGAAAGATGATGAGTCAATCTCTGAGGGTAAGGAAGGGGTTGAATCTGAAAATTACAAAGAAAAGACTGATTCTCCACTAGCACTTCCATTTCCTCAAGCCATGACCAAACAAAGGAAAGTCAATCATAACTCTGAAATTTTTGAAATTTTCAAACAGGTAAGGATCAATATACCTTTGCTGGATGATATTAAACAGGTTACTTCCTATGCTAAATTTTTGAAAGATCTATGCACTGTGAAGAGGAAACTGAATGTGAAAAAAAAAGCCTTTCTAGCCGAACAAGTAAGTGCTATTCTTCAAAACAATAATGCTTTGAAATATAAAGATCCTGGTTGTCCTACAATTTCTTGCTTTATTGGAGAGCATAAAATTGAAAGAGCTTTACTTAATCTTAGAGCTAGTGTGAATTTACTTCCATATTCAGTTTTTCAAAGTCTCAATCTAGGTGAGTTAAAACCAACTTCTATATCTCTTTTACTTGCCGATAGATCTGTAAAAGTGCCTAGAGGAATAATTGAAGATGTGTTAGTATAAGTTGATAAATTCATTTATCCTGTGGATTTTGTTGTCTTGGATACAGAACCTGTTGAAGCATGTAATTCATTTCCTGTTATTTTAGGACGTTCATTTCTTGCAACCTCTAACGCATTGATTAATTGTAGGAATGGACTGATGAAGCTATCATTTGGAAACATGACATTGGAGATGAATATTTTCAACATTTGCAAGCAACCTGGAGATGATAATGATTTACAAGAAGTAGATCATATTGATGAATTATTTTATGATCAACTTGAATCTACTTTAAGTAAAAATGACTTAGATGAATCTGAAGATTTGCAAATGATTTATTCTAAGGAAGAAATCACGGATGAAATAAGCACCGAAAATGTTGATGCGAATCTTTTGTCAACAGTGACAACAGATTCGACATTTGACATCACACCAATCGATGATTACTTTCCTAACGAATCCTTACTTTCTCTTAGTCCAATGCCTTGGTATGGTAAAAATTTTATTTTTCTTGCTTTAGGAGATTTGCCAGCTGATTGGAGTAATCAAGACAAAGAAAAGTTTTTGAACGAAGTGAAGATTTTTTATTGTGATGACCCTAACTTATTCAAATATTGTCCTGATCAAATATTTCAAAGATTCATTCCTGACAATGAGGTAAGTAGTGGCATTAAACTTTGTCATTTTGAAGCATGTGGAAGTTCTTTCTCGTCAAAAAAGACAGTTGCAAAAATCTTTCAAAATGGATTTTATTGGCCCACCATGTTCAAGGACACGCATGCATTCTGCAAAACTTGTGAAAATTGTCAAAAGATTGATACTGGTCAAAAAGTTTTGTTTTATAATTCTCAAATCTATGTATTTCCTAGAGAGCTAAGACCAAGATGGAGCAATCCTTATGGGGCTTGTGATATTGAGAATTCAATGAATGACAATGATTTTAAGGAAAATGGACATCGTTTGAAAGCTTACTTTGATAATTTTCCTAGTGAAAATGAATCAGCTGGTTTGAATGATCTTGTAGATAAAGGTTGATTATTTTGTTTTTCTCACATTTTCTTTTTTATGTTTCTTTTTGAGTGATTTTTGCTAGTTTCTCTCACCCCGGTCAAATGGTGGACAACGGTACTCCGTGACTTAAGTCGGTTCTTTCAGTTTCCCATAATAACTGATATTTGTGTATATATTTGTGCAATTTTTTGAATCTTTCTTCCAATTCTCATTTGAAAATGGACACTAATCTTGAAAAATTGAAAAAGTATTTTCCCGCTCTGCCTCAGAATATGATTACAAAAATTATCGTGTTAGATGTGCAAGATTGAGATTGTTAATGAATCATGGAATTCCTGAAGATATTCGCTGGTTGATTGAAGCAAAGGTCCGATTATCAAGTGAGTCCTCTAATTTCTTTATTTCACACATGCCTGAAACAGGTAAAAGTACTTTTGCAAAGAAGCGTCGTGCAAAACGACTAGAAGTCTGTCATCGATGTGCTAGATGGACTTGTAACACACAATGTCGTTCTTTAGGAATCGTATCTATAAACCGTGAAGATAAAATACAATTCATTAAGGATGGCCTGAGTAAGGAGTCTTTAGATAATCTTTTATTGACTCTTGAGACGCATCCTAGTGGAGATGTGCATCGTGTAATTCATGATTTATGGCCACTATTTCATAAAGAACATGATCAACTTAGTCTTGGGAATCTGACTAAAAAAGACCCTGTTTGCCATTTTTTAAGAAAACTGGATGGGAAGCCTATCCCCGACCCATAAAGGGCGTTTAAGCCGTTCTTGGACGTAAAACCAAGGGAAGATGTGAGCCACAATCACAACTACCTGTACATACACATGCTTTTTTCAAAAGTAAATAAATAAAAGAGAGAGAGAGTGTGTGAGACTATAGCTGGCCTACATATAGATGTTATGATTGCCTTTCTAATTTCTCATCTATAAAACCCTCTTTTCCTTCCTTTCATTTCTACTCAACCCATACATTCAACAAATACAGAAGTGTGTAGAAATGGCAAGTTCCTCAGGTCATCAAATAAGAAATATTTGTGTTTTCGGTGGATCTAGTCCTGGGAAAGAAAAGGAGTTTTTAGAATCAGCAAATCATCTTGGTCAAGTGCTAGCTGAGAGAAAGATTCATTTAGTGTATGGGGGAGGTAGTCTTGGATTAATGGGAGGTGTGTCAATAGCTACATTTTTAGGAGGTAGTCAAGTTTTGGGGGTCGTCCCTGAAGCTTTGGCACAAGGGGACATCATTGGAAAAATAATTGGAGAGGAACTTCAGGTCTCCACAATGTCAGCTCAAATGAATGCAATGTTTAACCATGCTGATGCCTTCATTGCTTTACCAGGTGGTCTAGGCACATTGGAAGAGATCTTTCATATTTCCTCTTGGGTGCAACTGCACATTCACCATAAACCCATAGGTTTGCTAAATGTTAATGGTTATTATGATAAATTGTTGTCTTTTCTTGATCATGCTGTGGAACAAGAATTTCTAACATCTTCTGCACGACAAATCATAATCTCTGCTGCTACTACTGAACAATTGATTGACCAACAACAATCTTTCATTCCTATGATTGATCCTTCCATGAGTCGCATAAATTGGTCATCTAAGGAAAGCCGTAAAAAGCTTAGATTGGATTTGAGCCTTCATTTGTGAATTTTTGTGTCTTTTGGTTTTATTATTGTGTTTTATTATTTCTTATTTTTGTTTCAGTGTGTTTCAGGTTTTGTCAGTGTTCGTTATTTCAGGTGATATCTTCTATACTCTATCTATCTACCTTAGAACATTGAGGACAATGTCTCGTTTTGGTTGGGGGGAGAGGGTAGTAGTTGATAAAAAAAAAATTATTTTTCATTTCATAAACCATGTGCATAATTTTTGTTACTAGGATGGCAGAGTAAAGGAGCTCTTTTGTTAAAGTGACTCTTGACACGCATCTTAGTAACCATTCTTAACAAGGTCTATTATAATACTTCTTGAAATATTCAGGTTTACAAACTCTCGCATTGTTATCACTTAATT
>NW_011505330.1:0-3737 GCF_000495115.2 Populus euphratica | reverse complement strand
ATGCCACGACAACTTGTCATGAAAGGAATGAAATGTGGAAGAAGGTAATTCTTTGGTAAAAAGATTAGCAAGCTAATTGTTGGAGCGGACAAATAAGACTTCAAAAAAGCTAGTGGAGACCAATTCATGGATAAAATGATAAGACAATTCAATGTGTTTGGTATAAGCATGGAATAAAGGATTGTGTGTCAATTGAGTTGCACCCATGTTGTTAGAGTATAGTGTGCAATGTAGATGAGTGTTATAGCCAACGTCATAAAGGATATAAAAAATCCATAAGAGATCTGTAGAAGCATAAGTGAGGGCTTTATACTCAGATTTCGTGCTAGAAAGTGCTGTTGTTAATTGTTTCTTGGCTCTTAAAGAAATTAGATTAGAGCCAAGAAAAACACAGTGACCTATAGTGGAGCGACGAGTGTTAAGGCAACTTGTCCAATTGGCATCAACCAAGCAAGTCAATTTAGGACATAGATTACCAAGCAGCTTGTAGCTCAGTGGCGTAAGGCGCTGCTCGTCTTCTTTCGAACCTCGGTTCGAGTCCCAGTGGGAGTGGGGCTGGCGAGTGGTGTCCTTCCTGATTCTACTGGGTTCTTGCTGTGTGGTACGCCTGTCGCCCCCGCGGTGCCTAACCTGTTCACTGAGGCTTGCAGGATGTCCAGTGGGCCGTGGGATTAGTCGTGGTGCGCGTAAGCTGGCCCGGACACCCACGTTAATCAAAAAAAAAAAAATTAGGACATAGATTAGCATAGAAGTAAATGCCAGCACCAAGGGTACCTTTAAGGTAACGCAAAATATGCTTAAAGACTTGGAGGTGAGCATCACGTGGATTTTACATAAATTAGCAAACCTATTGAACTAACTAAGAGATATTTGGTCATGTGAAGGTGAGATATTGTAGAGCTCTCACTATATGACAATATGACAATATTCATGGGGATCTAGTAATATATGGCTATCAAAATTAGAAAGTTTTCGACTAGAGATGAAAAAAGTAGATGACAAGAGTAGATTGTGGTTGCAGTCAAGCATGTTGGCAGACTTAAATATACAAAGTTAATACTTAGTTTCCATAAGATGAAGCTAGGTTGAGGTACGATAGACCTCAAGGCCAAGGAAATAATAAAGATTACTAAGGTCTTTCATATGAAAGTGTTTAGAAAGTTGATCAATAACGTGATTACTAAGATAATCTAAAAGGCCTGTAATAATAATATCATCAACATAAACAAGAAGTAATATGATGCTAGCTATCATAATCCAATTTTGAGTTATTTCCCAAAAATTAATTTCCTTTCAAAAATAAAAAAATAATAATAAAGGCTGGCAATGTAAAGAAAGCAAATCAAGGAATCATGTTGTAATTTTAGAGAAAATTCAAATCCTAATTGTATCCCATTAAGCCTAAAAAATAAAGAAAAAAAATAAAAATTCAAGGTCAAATTAGATGATTATTGGATGAATTTGCATAAAAATTAAGTTAAAAGACACAATTAAATTTTTAATAGGCCAATTTGATTTAATCACGGGTCAAATTGAATTTTAATTATGTTTAAGAATTAATTTGGATCCAATTGAAGGATTTAATTATACTTTAAATGAGTCAAATTAATTTTATTTGGAGATTAATTGGTGAAACTTAAGTTTGGGAGCATAATTTGGGCTTAATTGAGAAGATTGAAATTTTTACCAAGTTAATTTATTGAAATTAGGGGTCATATTGCAAGAAAGTTGAATTTTTAGGGTCAATTAGAGGCTAAATTAAAGAAATTTACAGTCAATGACCAATCTGCAAAAAATACCATAATTTAAAGGCTTAATTGATAAAAAATTAGGGACCAAATTAAAGAAATTAGAAGTTTAATGGTCAATTAGAGGTTCAATTGATAAAAGCAAGATCAATGACCATATTATAAAAGGCGCGTAATTTCGAGGTTCCAATTGAAGTTCATCAGGGGCTTAATTGCATTAAATTGAAAGTTTAAGGTTAATTAGGGGTTTAATTAAATGAAATTGAAAGATTAAGAACTAAATTGAAAATGAGGTAAAATACCTAATTCAAACTTGATATAGCATCTTTTCAGGAAAAAAAAAAGGATAGACGACCCATCATTCAGAACTGTTCATTATCTTCTTCATTTGTTTCCGAAAAGCTGATCTATTACTTACTTTACAGGTGTATTTAATACATCTAACGTCTATAAAATTTGACAAAAATGCACAACATTGATCCCCTACAGTTACTTTACAACTCCAACTGGACATTTCTGTTTGAATAGCAACAAGACAACGCTAGCACTAACCTAAACAGGCCAACTCAAGCAGTTTTGTTTTCTACATATTGAGCAACTTAAAAGGCAAATTTTGAGCCAATGGTTGGGATCATTCCCAACTGAATCAATGGTTGAAATTTTTTCTTTATGTAGACAAGATTGCCCTCTTCCATCGCCTATAAACAGAGGTGGATTTCATGGCTTGAGAGAGGAGAAAATCGGGTCCAAAAATTACAAAAAACCAGCTTTCCCCCTGTTTTCATTTCCTTTCTTTCCCCGTTAGCCTTCTATAAGTCTTTCCACCTATGTTATAGCTGCCTTCTCTGGTGAGAATACCAACAAACCCAACCTATATACCACCATGAACGCCAACTCCACTATAGGAAGCCAACCAGTCACTAAGCAGCAATCATGACTCTCTCTACCTCTTTTCCTTTCAGCATTTCTCTCTCTTCTGCATCTTTTTTCCTCCCACAGCTGACTTCGGCCACCGTCACCTCAGCCAACGCCTTTTGAGCCACTGGCCAAACCACCTCATCAGGATCAAGACCCCCATGCTAGGCAACTTCCTCTTCCCTGCTTTGGCCTTTTTCCTCCTCATTATCTTTTGAATTCATGACCAATGAGCATATAACAAGAGCAATTGTCATATCATCTTTTGAATAAGAATTTCATAGAACCTATTAAAATATCAATAATGCAATTATTTTTCATCATTTACTAATATCAACCTATTCAATTATTTATTATCATTTACCAACAACATAAAATTTCTACATCATCAAAACAATTATATCTCATCATTTACTAACATCAATGCAAACAATTATTTTCCAATATTTTTTAATATAAAAAAATCCAACATTACTAATATAAGCAATTATTCTCATCATTTATCAATATTAATGCAAACAATTATTTCATAATTTTTTTCAATAATTTTTTTTTTCAATATCAACGCAAACAAATATTTATCATCATCTACCACCATCATTGCAAGCAATTATTGTTCAATATTACTTCACTATATTTTCCAATGTTAAAAAGTGTATCTCATCATTTTATTTAACATCGACATTGCAATTTATTTTAACATACTTGATTTGACTATTGTCTATCTAATTTACTATCATAAAATGAAAAAAATAAGGGTTTGATTATTTTTAAAAAATCTACTCTCGCACTATCTATTAATAAATTTGCAATGAACTTATTAAATAAATTTTCATAAAAAAATATTTTTAATCCGTTTGCATCCATTAAAAACTGAATGATCTCAATTAAAATCCCTAAAATTTCTAAATATAAAAAATTCTACATCAACATAAGTAATTGTCTTTTATCATTTACCAACATCAACTCAAACAATTACTTTCCAATACAAAAAAAAATTCACGGTTATCAACACAAGTAATTATTATTATCATTCATCTATATCAACGCAAACAATTATATCTCGTATTTACC
>NW_011505322.1:2761-3746 GCF_000495115.2 Populus euphratica | reverse complement strand
AAGCAGAAAAACAAATATTTTTCTAAAACCCTATTTGAGTTGTTTTCTACTCTCTTTTTCCTTCCCCTTTACTTCTAAAATCATCATGTTTCTTAGACTGACTAGAGGTCTTCATAATGCTAAATTCATTCCTTTGTTATCTTGTTTTTAAGGTTAGATAAATCCCTGATTTTGCTGCTATCGTAATTTTTTGTTCCAAATTAGGCTCTCATTCTAACTTGGTTTCGTACGATATTTGACCATCCTAGCTATGTTCTGTCACTCATGACGTGTTGAAAAATTGACGTACACCTTTATTAGGTCCTAGGGATCAATGTTCTTAGGGCAGATTCTCAATCAAATTTAAATGCTCAGCATTGCAGATGAAGAACCTTTTTGACCAACTAGATTACTATTAGATTCTGTTCTCTAAAATGATTTTATCTCACTTTAACTCCTTATCAAAGTTGTAGTCCTAGATGTGTAGATGATTTTGGGCTTTTTAATTGCTTGATTTTGATATCAGAAGCTTAAGATATTCCCGTTTGAATATCTAATGTAAAGGTAGAGAATTCTGCCGCGAGAAGGATATTGACCCGATTCTGTACTAAAAAAACTCTATTTTTGGCCTAGTTTTTTGTGATTTTTATTCTTAGTTCATACTCTCAGTCATATCAGGATTCTTGGCATTCGTTAGTTTTTGAGTTAAACCCGGAGATCTCTTTTGACCAACTAGATTACTGCCACTTTCTATTCCGTAAAAAGATTTTATCTCACTTCGACTCCTTCATCAAAGTTGTAGTCCTAGATGCGTAGATGAATTTGAGCTTTTGAATCACTTGATTTTGATATCAGAGGCTCAAGATGTTCCCGTTTGAATATCTAACGTGAAGGTAGAGAATTCTGCCGCGGGAAGGATATTGACCCGAGTTTGCACTAAAAAAAACTCTATTTTTGGCCTAGTTTTTGTGATTTTTGTTCTTAGTTCATACTCTCAGTCATATCA
>NW_011505322.1:1323-2712 GCF_000495115.2 Populus euphratica | reverse complement strand
CGGCATTCATCAGTTTTTGAGTTAGACTTGGAGATCCCTTTTGACCAACCAGATTACTGCCAGATTCTGTTCTCTAAAATGATTTTATCTCACTTCGATTCCTCTATCAAAGTTGTAGTTTTGGATGCGTAGATAATTTTAGGGTTTTGAATTGCTTGATTTCAATATCAAAAACTCAAGATATTCCCATTTGAATATATAACAGGAAAGGAGAGAATCCTGCCGCGAGAAGGTTTCTAGCACGTAGGTCTGATTTGAGGGATTACAGGCAGATTTGGACTTTTTTTTTTTTCAGGGATAGAATTGAAAGGTGTTAAAATTAGGGATTTAATTGAAAATTGAAATTAGAAGGAACCCAAAATTAATTACGTTGCATGCAGAACAAACTAATGTTTTGCACGCAACGAACCCCGCAATACAAGCCCCGCTAGTTTTTTCTCATCTTTGGTCCAAAGGAAACAACTTTGAACACCTAGGCCAGCTATGGAAGAACGCAGAGGAGAGCTGCACCATCATTTAATGGTTGGGATTCTACACGTGGAGAATAATTACCAAGATCATAGAATCAATCATAATATTTGGCTTCCTAATTTGCTTTATTCGATTGCAAGCCACCCGCGATTGTGTCCCCAGATTTTATTTCCTAAATGGAGCTGTATGTAAGCTATATGTAAGCCTCCTCTACTGACCTAAAGGAAAAAAAGAAAAAGAGAGGAGAAAAGGAGGAGAGGAGGAGAAGAAATAGGGAATTCAGCAGCAAATAAAGAGGAGGCGCTGCTACTAAAGAAAGAGGAGGAAAAACAAGAAAAAGAAAGACAAGAAGAAATGAGAGAGAGGCAGGGCAGATAAAACCATAAGAACGACACTGACAAAAGCAAGGAGAACACAGAGGCAAGGGTGGCAACTCCACCAGCACAACATGTCTTTATCGCCATCATCTTCATCATCTCTAAAGAAAGCATCAGCAGAAGGAGAGAAAAAGAACAAAGACTAAAACCGGCGTGGCCATCGCTTTTGCTGTCCCCAGAAGTAGCAACTATTGGCTAAGCGCAGAAGCTTGAGCACCTGTCATCTTCGTCCGTCTCAGCACCAACTTTCAAGAAAGGAAAGCAGAACAAAAAGGAAAAGAGCTGGAATAGACGAACATGGACAGACTAGCCAACACGCCTTCAACATCGCTGCAGCTCCTTCATTTTTCTCCAGGTCTGTTATTCAGTTCTGCATGCATTTCTTAGTTGCATGTGTTACTGTTCAAGTGAAATTTAATTCACTTGAACAATAACTCACCAGCTTTCATTAAGTTGTATATGTCCAGCCGGGTCACTTGCCCAAACAAGTGACTGGGCCGGACCTATTTTTTTTAAATAAAAAATAAAATAAAGGGAAAGA
>NW_011505322.1:0-853 GCF_000495115.2 Populus euphratica | reverse complement strand
TTATTTTTGGAGGGAATTCATCTATTATTCACCGCTAATGTTTGGATAAAGAAATCCTTAAAGGACGAGTATCCAAAATATTATTGGGAAGAATTTGTTATTATTCACTGTTAATAGTTGAATAAAGAAACTCGAAATGGTATATATTCAAAATAATTTTCTAGGAATAATAAATCTGCACACATCCTTGAAAGAAGCTTTGATTATAATCGAGAACATTTCAATTTTTTTAATTCATGGTTTACGAGCCGTCAGAGTATAAAACACTAAGGCAAAAATAGGTTCTTTTTAAAAGTGCCCTAGATTTCCAAATTTTTGTCCTTCCTCCTTGTGATTTACGATCCGCAAACTTTTAAAATACTAAAGGAAAAATAAGCTTTTAAAGCACATGGAATCTCCTTGGATTTCTATCTTAATAAATTTAGTTAGAATCAAATTTAGAAAAACTAATGGAATTAGAAAACACCAACACCATAACAATTATAAGACAAACTAAACACCAAGCAGCTTACCTTAGGTAGGGCATACTAGGGGTGCTAATACATTCCCTTTACGCAATCAGTCCCTTGCCTTAGAATCTCTGAAAGACCAGTTTATGTTTTCTAGTGACCATAATAGTAGGTGACGACTCCTTTATCCACAAAACAATAAAACAAAACGACCCTAAAATCAATCTATGGTCATCAAGACGTCGCGTTCCGCCGCGAGGGTGCGACAACATATTTGATACACAATGTTTTCAACATATTTTAATTGACCACTCTTTTTCAATTCTAGTGCCTCGACTTTTCTAGATAAATATGTAAACTTGGCTTAGAGGTCATGATCTTCCCTAAGGTTATACATACCTTCA
>NW_011505328.1:2442-3739 GCF_000495115.2 Populus euphratica | reverse complement strand
TTAGTCGATCTAAAATTAGTTCAATCAAAACTCGATTTTCAATTTATTAATTTAAAAAAAAATAAATTAATATTATTTTAATTTAAAAAAAAAAAAAGAATTAGTATCAATCCTCTAATTTGTGATCTAAACCTTATCATAGGTACATCCTTGGATCGGTTATTACAAGTATACTTCTCTCAAGCAATTTTAGGTTGATTAGAGTAAATTACAACTTAGTGCGTGTAGTCTAACAAAATGAATTAATCCGTTCCTATTGTTTGAGAAAGTAATAGATAAATTTCATTGTTCTTAATTTTTTTTAATAACTTAGTCCTTCCGTGCTTTTTTTTTTTTTGTTTTATGTGGTGTTGAGTTTCTTTGATTTAGTGTTTTTTTTCTGAAAATACTCTTTGTTTTTGCATCAAATCTTCAAATAATTTCAGTGCACTGCACGTAATCTCCCCAAGGCAATATAAATAATAATGCAAGATACTTCGAATATCAAAATAAAGGTATTCATAAGGACATAACCACAGACACCTAGATTACATTGATTCAAATCCAAAGTTTTACATTATAAGAAGATTAAAAGTGACAACAATTATTAAAAAAAAAAAAAAACTATAGCCAGTCCTCCTAGATGGTAACTTAAAAAAAATATTAAATTAAAAAAATTATAAATCTATTTTATTAATAATAATTATCCTTTCAAATCATATATAAGTTTACGAGGTCAAAACTAATAAATCAATTAAATATTAAATTAAAAATATTCAAATTTAATATTTATTTTATTTTATTTTATTTTATTAATGATTATGATCCATTTAAATTATATGTAAAGTTGATTAGGTCAAACCTGATGACTCAACTAATAATATATCTAAAAATTAGTTTAAATTTTTAAAAAAAATCAAAATAATTTTTATTATTGTTAAGATTATTGAAATGATGTGTTTTAAATTTATCTAGATAACTAATATTAATTTTTTAAATTTATAATTTAAAATTTGGATAGTTGGGTTGATTGCACAAAAACCAAAGGATTTTTAGAAGGAATTTGGCCAAGTCTAAAACAATGAAATGCTACTAAGATCACAGTTTCTTTCGCACATGATTTTATAGATATATAGTAATTTTCAGAAGCCAATTTAATGATTTATAGACTTCAAGAAGTGATTGCCAAAGCCAAAAAATAACTTTTTTAAAAGAAATAAAAAAACATAAAACACTGACATGTTAAAATGTGTTCATAAAAGGGTCTCACCTTTTTCATAAATAAAGTGGGTGTACTTTTTATGTGAGAGAATGACAT
>NW_011505328.1:0-1633 GCF_000495115.2 Populus euphratica | reverse complement strand
TGGAGATGGGGCTAATATTGTCTTTTCATGTAAAATTAAATTATTATTTTGCTATTTGGTTTAAAAAAATTAAAGCCTTGATTATGAGTATATTTTAGTATTTTTCATAGGCTCGTTGGTATTAAATGTTTCAGCGAGGATATGATAGTCTTTTAATGATTATTTGCATAGCAAAAATATTATTTTATTCCTAAGGTTAACAAAAATAAGACATGTTGCTCATGAGTTTTTTAACATTTTACAAACTGTTAAATAGTTAAAATATATTATTTTATTCTCTGTTTGTTTGTTATTTGCTTAGGTTTAGCAAACACGTCAGACCATGGCTCCTTTAAGTCTGAAAACCATATATGATTGCCAAACCTAAGAAAATTGAGTTTGGTATGGCTTTAAAATTGAATTCGCTTAGGTAGGGGCTTGGATCTTTCATATTTGCCCAACCCAAGGTTTTTAGGTCTTTCATGACCGTCAGACCTAAGACGCTCAAAATATTCTCTATACACTTAGAGCCTATTTAGCAGTGTAGTTACAGGTGCAGGTGCTTTTCAAATAACTTTTCGTGGCGAAATGCATGCCAATAATTTTTTTTATTTTTTAAAAATTATTTTTGACATTAGCATATTAAAACAATCCATAACATACAAAACATATTAAATTTTAGCAAAAAAATTGAATTTTTTGGGAACGCGGTTTGCACGCGTTCCCAAACATACTCTTAATATTTCTTTAATATTTTAATTTTTTTTATATTAACTTGCTATAGAGCACGAGCCAATATAATATTATAAAATTACAAACTCTATAGAAAATACTATTTTTCCAACACTATGTATTATAATAATAATAATCTAGTGTTATGTTTTTTTTCTTGCATTTTAACTCTTGTTTCCCCTTGGTTATTATTATTTTTTTAAATTTAGTTCTTATTTAATGTATTTGTAATTATTATAATATCAAAAAAATATCTCAACATTTAATTGACATTAAATACTAAACGTGTGGGAAATATTATTGCCCCGCATTTATTAGCATGGTAGCTTTCCACCATGTTGTGAATTTTTTTGTGCATTTTAACTTTTTGATCCTTTTTTTGATCCTTTAGTTATTGTTATTATTATTTTTAATTTAGTTTTTATATAATGTATTTATGGATATTTAGAACTAATAATTTATTTTAATTTATCTTTTATATAATTATCATGATATCACAAAGATATTTTGACATAGAGTTGATATCAAGAAAAGATCTTAACATTATGGTATAATCTATCTTTTTAAAAGTTTAGCTAAATAAAAAATAATTTAAAAAAACTAAGTTATTACAATTTATGGAGTTAATGATCCAGTTGGAGAGTTTGGCAGGATAACCCTGGTTGTCCTAGTTCGTGAGTTCAGCAAAGTATTTTTATTTTAGTTTTTTTTTAATTGAACTCAATTTTATGATCGTTTATTTTTTTTAATCATGTAGTTGAAAAAATACTTTTGAAATTAAATTTTTAAAATTCTATGAGTCTATTTATGAGTTTGACAAATTTAAATTTTTTTTATAAATTTATTTTTTTGATTCTATCCTTTGATATTGGTCTGGTAAAGATTTAAGTTTTATAATTTATTTTGTTTTGTTTTTTTATGA
>NW_011505327.1:1720-3740 GCF_000495115.2 Populus euphratica | reverse complement strand
CATTGCGGTGATTCTGCTGTTAGTGTTTTGTGATGGCATAAAGCTGATCAGTAGTTTTGCTTTGGCCTTTTAGACTTTCATGCCTAGTTATGGCTCCTCAAGCTAGTTCTGTTTGGTAGCTGTCAATATTTTTTTCTGTGGCTTGTTATATCGATCCATTCAAACTCTTTATCAGGCACACAACCACCTTCTGCCCTTCCTATAGCAGCATTGGTTCTCAATATTCTTGAATAGAAAACAAAAATATTGAGTCGTAATTAATGGCTTGGAGTTTCTAAATCTGTTGAATGATGGTCATCAGAAAGGGCTAGAATTTACTTGTATATTTTGTTGTCCGTGCTGTACTGAGAGCAAAAAATAAATAAAACACAAATAAACTAATTTATGTAGTTTTTTAAAATTGAATAATTGTATATTATTAAAAAAATGATAGAAATACTCAACTCAATTTAGTACAATCCTATAAAACCCAGTATTTTACTCTTACACTCTGTATTTCTCTCGAATCTTTCTCACTTTCACAGTTACATTTACTTGCACTCACCACACTTTTTATGCACACACTATATATATCACTCTCTCGTTTCTATCTCTATTTATAGAAAAAAAATAAAAACCTTGAGAGCAACCCATGTATAACCTAATAAATATCAACCAACTATTACCTACTACAATAATAAATTTATGGTGATTAAAAAATAATTGATAAATTTGCTATGTATTTTGGTCAGAAAACTTAGATAACAAGGTTACTAATATGAAAGGATGTTATAATTAAGGTGTTTTGATGGTTTTATTTTATAAAATCATCTATTTGAGTACTATATAAATTTTTAATTTTTTTTATTTAAGTTCTTTACAGGTAAAAAATGATGAGTATTCATTACCAACACTTATATATTTACATTTTTACTATTATTATTCCGTGAAGAATTAAATTGTAACGATAGATTAAAATATTTTCATATTGAAGTGGGCCTCTAGAATCATCTAGGATTCAATGGTCAAATTGAAAGTCATGAGTTTTTTTGTACACACTTGTTTAGTAGTTTTTTTTATCTAGTTTCACTTGTATATAAATGAGTTAGCTAGATTTTCTGCCCCATTCACTAGTGAAAAATCCATGAACTATCCATAACTTATTAACTCCATATACCACGATACTATTTGGGCCTGGGTTTTCCCAATAGCTTGGGAAAGTATCTCTTTGGATTTGGGCCACCGGTTATTCCATTAATATGGGCCTAAATTAAAATAATGTTGATGTTGGGCTGAAATTTAATTTACTTTCAGTTGAGCGATGTATTTGTAGGCCCAGGTAAATAATGATCTGGCTGCGATCCAATAACCAATGCTCGCTTCAGTTCCTCCACGACATTTTTAATAGAGATTTTTCCAACAAAAAGTTTGCTGTATAGTTCAGGTAAAAATTTCTCAGCGGGCCTTTATGTAAGATCTGGTGAAATAGGGCTCTTTCACGGGCCAGCCCAGTAATGATTGAAGGATCCAGTTTCATTTATGTTCAGGCCTAGACAATTATTTCTGGCAGCGGGGTTAATTGACTATAAAAAATCATCTAGGAAAAAAATTATCACCGCCCCCTTGTGTTTATCTGGCATTGAAGATAAAGTTCTTGAACGAGGGAGAATGAGAAGGGAGAAGAGGTTTTTTGTTAAGAGTTTGTTAATGAGATGGTAAGATCAGATAGGCTTATACATGAGTGTTTGTGGAGCAAAACAATAGAAGGGAACTTGAATATCGACAATTTCAGCATTGAAAATATAGGGCAATTTTTATATATGCAATGCAGTTTCAAGAACACGACAGACCGAGAATATTTATAAATAATAATAATAATAATAAAATTATGAGAGTTGAATTTTCGATATTGTAATTTTATGTACACGGTTTGAAGGTTGTGGCTAAATTACTCGTTTTTTTACAAAATAGCCTGGGCTCTCTTATGACTCTGACCAAATCTGACTTGACTCAAGGCTTACATAGCAAGCTGGTCGGGTCA
>NW_011505327.1:0-912 GCF_000495115.2 Populus euphratica | reverse complement strand
TGTGTCTTACGAAGATAATTGACTTTCTCAATCAATCCAAAACAAACAAAATCTACGCAACTGTGATTCAAGAAATTCTCTAGTGAAGAAGTTGGAAAGTTATCCGGAGGATAAACATGATAGATGATGCAACAACTCTCGTGACAGAATTGAAGGGTAGCAGGAGTTTTGAGTCGGCCATCATCACAGTATTTGTCCCAAATCATGTCCATAGAGACCCTAAGCCTGTTGCCACGATCTGGTAGCTTAGTTCCAAACAATTCAGCAATCCACCTCAAGAGGCTTGTAGGATTATTGACGATGGTTGTGTAACAGAGCATGTCGTCACATTTCACGTCAAAAACATCATCTCCCCCAATAAAATTTCCCCCCTTGTGATTACAGCGAAGTTCAAAGTTTTCCATAATCAGTAAAGCTGGAGTTTAAAGAATAAGGAAGAGAACGAAGAGGAAGACAGTTTTTTTTTTATCAAGAAATGACTTCTTGATCAAAGAGAGTGAAGATTCTTGGTTGAGAAAGATAGTTTCTTGATAATTAAATTGAAAGTTCTTGATTAAGAGGGTTGTTCTTGATTGAAGAAGAATAAGAGAAAGGGTAATGATAGGCAGAGAGGAGAGGAGAGGTTTTTGTCAATAAGTTTGTTAATGAAATGAAGAGATCAGATAAACTTATATATGTGGTTGTGGTGCAAAACAAGAGAAGGGGGAGCTGCAATCAGTTTCAGCATCTGCAAATACTGTGCAATTTGTGTATATGCAAAGAAATTTCAAGCACACAAGTGAGAATTGTTGGATTTTGGATGTTGTCATTTTACATGTGCATTGGACAGGTTCCGCTAATTAAATTTCTCTTTTGTTTTACTAGGGTGTTTCATGAGAGAATACCTCTGGGCATATTAATGAAACCTGGCCG
>NW_011505326.1:0-3741 GCF_000495115.2 Populus euphratica | reverse complement strand
ATTTCTATGATCAAAGATAAGAACTCAACGAGTTAAAAAAAAAAAAAAACAGCATACTTTATTTTATTTTATTTCTTTCTTTCTTTCTCTCTGGAATATAATATTACGAAATAATAGGAGTAATAATTAGGAGGAGGAGGAAGCAAGCAGCGGTTGCTTTCGGCTGAATGAGAACTAGCAGGATTGTCTTTATCAATTTGAAGGGAAGTAGCAGAGAAACAGACCCGCAAACATACAATTTGCCGTTCCCGTCAACTTAGGAACCCTAGCCTGGCGTTTGATTATTTGTTTGTTTCTTCTCTTGGCGGTTCTGTTTAGTTGCCGCCTGTGAACGGAGGGCAGTCTAGTATTTGGAAAGAGGTTGCTGGTATTTTAACATTTACACATTCTTTTCGGCAAGCGTTGGTTAGTGATTTGGGATATAAAAGAATTATACTCTAAATATAAAAGTATACTTGATTAAAGAGACAAAAATAAAAATATCAAGATAAATTTATTTGTAATATGATTTTAAAATGAGTTTTTATATTTAAAAATAGAAGGTATAGAAAAAACATATTTTCAAAGATAATATTTATTATTAGTTTTTTTAAAAAATATATTTGTAAAAAACTCTCAACTCTAAAATCATCTAATAAAAACATGTAATTATAAAAATAATAATTATTGTAGTTTTAAAATTCATCTCGATGATCAATTAGAGACAAAGTTTGAGTCATGCGTATGGTTAACTCAAATTGACGTAAAAATAAAAATGATTATTAATATATTTTTAAAACCACTCGGGACAATGTTCGAGCCATGAGTGAGATTGAAAAGTGATTATTATCATAGTTTTAAATTTTGATTTAGAGATTGACCTAGGGCAAGACCTGAATCACATATTCGGAGGATCAACCTGATATCATCCCAGGTCAATATAAAAATAAATGCAATTATTATCATGGTTTTTAAACTCGATTTGAGACTTAACTCAAGACAAGGTTCATATCACTTATCTAGAGGCTCAACTTAGTCAACCTAATTTATTTTTTTAAATAATCGAGGTAATCTTATTTTGACCACCAAAGAATTTCAAAAAATTCAATAGGCTTTTGACCTATATTTTATATTATGTTAATCTAATTTTTTGACCGGATCATGTTGAGTCAATCCTTCCTCTATTATTAAAAAACTTGAACTAGTCCAAACCCCAAGTCGACCTTCCAAGTTAGTCCTGGTTTTATAACTAAAATTATTATAATATTGTTGCTTTCAACCCTCAATATAAACTGAGCAACAAAAAATAATATCTGATTATTTTTTAAAATATATAAGTTTGATAGTAGTGCATATTAAGGGTAGAATATATATTTTTATATTTTATCTTATCTTATCAACCATAACTAAATATAATATATAGACAATCATTTTGTCTTGTATACAATTATCAAACACAATTATGTTATTATTTTTTTCTTTCTTTTTTTGTCTTGTCTTCCCTATCTCTATTATATATGTCTTTTATATCTTAGAACAATAACTAAATGTTACCCGTATTTATATATTTATTGTTATTTCTTATACTCAACACATAACATGTTTATAAAAGGAGCGACGATTGAGATTGTAGTTATAAAACTAGACTTGTAACTCATGTTACATTGTGGGCTTGCCAATTTGTTTTTAATGTATAATATGGATATTTAGGCAACGATAGTATTTATAAAGAAGTAAGAAAAACCCAATGCTCGAATTATTAACATGGATGAATTCAACAAGATCGGGTCATGTAATAGTCTAGTTTAAATAATAGACAATGATAGTATACAAAATGTACAAGAAATATTTGTTAACAAGTAATTAAAACAAATAAGCTGCCAACATCATACTTTAAAGAAAAATAAAGAAAATATTGTTAGAAACTCATCATCATTATACCATGGATGATATCCACCACCACGAAACCTTGATGAGATGGTCCTAACCTCATTGCAAAATAGTGCATGACAACATTAAAAAAGCCATATAGGTCACAAGAACAACACCACGAAAGAAAAAACAACAAAAAAATGAGTGATCATCCTTCTATATTTAACTAATCAATTATATTTAGCTTAAGAATAAAACTTATTTATATAAATGAACCTAATAAAAAAATAAATAATAAGACATAAAAGAACCCAATCAAATAAAAAAAGACATGGAAAGTTGAAAAAAATAGAGCTTAATCTCTAATTGAATAAATACCAAATCATAAAATTAAAAAAAATATTATATTTAAAAAATATCAAACAAAACAAATAAATCCCAAATGACCCCTTGAACTATATTCATTTTCAAATTTTACAACTAGTGAAATTCTAGATATAAGTTTAACTAAGAAGCTAAAATCCAAACAAATTAAAAGTTGAAAGACAAAACCGAGTAAAAAAAACAATTTAAAAAACTTTATAAAAAAATAATCAAAAGAATTAGGATAAAATCCAATAAGAAATAAATCATGGAGAGTGAAATAAAAAAAATCAAATAAAAAAATTATCTCATATTATATATATAATAATTAAAAAATAAAGATTAAATCTGATAAAACAAGGATTTGAATGAGGATACAATTGAACTAAAATTTTAGTTTCATAAATTATTTAAAATAAAGCAAACAATAACCAGAAAAACATGGACTAAATAAAAAAAATAAAAACTTTAATGGTTGATTAAAAAAATTGCAGGGCAAACGCAAAGATTGGGGAAGATAAAGGAAATAAATGAAAAGAAAAAAAAAATACCGCTAACAAATCAACAAACTTATCAATGCATGCATTGCTTTTTACGGAGAACACACCGAGACACATCAAAAGCAACTCTCTAATAATAATTTTGGCTGAACAAGTTGCATAAGTCGTCCTAAAACAGTGAAGAGGCTAACAAGTTTATACATGCTTCAACATATTTTTTTTAAAATAAAATATTCAGATAACCTCACCCTAACTCATTAATTTTTTTTTTAAAAGAAACAAAATATCATAAATACCCTTTAACCCAATGGTTAAATTATTTGACCTTAAAGACATCAAGATTTTTTTTATTGTGTAACAAAAATTAAAATTAAAGAAAGACTGCCCATTGTCAGTTAATTTTATTTTTTATTTTTTCCATTTCAAGGGTAAATAGGTTGTTTTAGTGTGCTAAAGTAACCCTCGAAATAAGGTAAAAATATTATTTATTTTAAAGGTAGTGATTAGGAGGAGCCTAATCATAATACATCGATATGTGATTGAGGATTCTTTTCATGGATAGTGTAATCCCGAGAGGAAGATTCAAATCCAAACTTTCCAACTATAGCTTTTATTTATTAATCATAGAAAGATTGCTTTTAAATTTTCCTTCCGCTTTTTACATATAAATATCCAATGACTTCATGATACCTTATTCCTCGTAGTTTATTAAAATAAATAAAATACTCTATGCAGTATAGAAAATAATAAAATATCTATTGACCACGTTTAATTTAATGGTATTTTGCTTTAAAAAGTATATTATTTTCTTCTCAATTTTTTCATCTTGTCTGTTTTCTAGAAAAATAAATTGAGAAGAAACAAGAAATAATTAAGCTATAAATGGACTAAAAATATACAAATTAGATATATAATTTAGAAAAAAAAGATAAGTAAAATATTTTTAATTTTTTTTATCAATAATCAAAATTATTGAAAAGTATTTAATCATGTAAAAAAACATTTAAAAGAAAACATGTTAAGCATG
>NW_011505140.1:0-4134 GCF_000495115.2 Populus euphratica | reverse complement strand
TGGCAAGTCACCCTTACGTACGATCCTAGCTTTGTTGACCCCCAAAAGAATCAGAAAAAGACTCAAGGGCAAATATGTACTTGTCTCAAAGCATTTTGTATCGATGATCAGGTGTCGGGTCATTAAAAAGAAAAATATATGAATATATAAATAGATTAGAAATAAAAAAACATAGGATTCTGCCTCGGGGGCAACTTCCAGGATCCTCAAGTGATGCTTCCAGCTTTTGCAGTTGGCTGTGGTATAAACAGGAAATGATACTGCTCAAGACGCGCACTCCAACAGTGATACTTCGAATGGGAGGTCATTGACCAAGGCAACGGTGTTTTTGCGAGTAAAAATATTTTTGAAAAATTTTAATTTTTTCAAATTAATATTTTTAGATTATTTTAAGCGTGTGTATATAAAAATAAATTTTAAAAATAAATAATTATTATTTTAATATATTTCAAAATAAAAATTATTTAAAAAAACAATCATACCTCAGACATCAGTCCCAGCTGTCGCTCCTCTGTCATGCAATCTCTAAAACCGCGTCCTGCAAATTGTCCTCTTATCTCCAAAAAAAAAAAAAAGTGCTTCCAAAACGACTTGGTGGCTATCGCCTAGGTCATGCTTACGACTGCAATTGACTTTGTAAGGATACAAGTTAATATGTTTTATTTTTTTAATAAATTCTATGAGTTATATATATAGGATAAGATTAGCTTCCGTTTGATAAAAGTTTTTTGGAAATACAACTGAATTGATGTATTCAAATTATCTTAGAAATCATTCAAGATTAACTTTCATTTTAAAATAACATTTTAAGATTCTAAATGCATGGCAATTTTTGGGGCAATTACCAAAATCCTATTACAAAAAAAAACTTTTCTATCCCAAAAAATATTAAAAACATTTTTGTATTTGTGTAACCCAAAAAACAGAATTTTCACAAAAAAAATATAAAATCTAACTCTCAATCTATTTGAATTTCTTAGTATATATAAAAAATAATTTGAAGCTATACAAATTTAAAAAAAAAACAAGAATTTCATTGGTTTGAATAGAAATTATTTACAAGGTTTCCTATTTAATATTATATTAATTCCAAACCATATCTAAATTTATGATATTTTCATTACATGTACAATTATTTTATATTGCAAAAGTTTTATATAGTTTCTTCATCTATAAATATGCAATACCTTTTATGACATATTACACTTTATATATATATATATATATATATATATATATATATATATATACACCCATCAAATTTCAATCATTATCTTGGAAACTATTTTAAACAAATACTTTTTTTCCTTACTACGGTTATAATCTCTATAATATGATTGGTTTACATAAAAAAAATATTTTATTGTATAATTTTTATATATAGTTTAATAAAAAAGATATTTTATTGTATAGTGTTTATGTTATAAATATAACAGCAAGCATAGTAAGAATTCTGGATACATATTTTATAAATATTTGATCTTTTAAAATATATTTTTTTAATTCATTAAATATTCTCATATTTGTAAATTTAAAATGAAAATTTTCATACCAAAAAAACCATAATGAGTTAGCCATTTTAACTGGAAGGCAGATATGTGGATTTTCTAGTGTGAAGGCTCTTTTCCTAGTTGGATGGATGCAAAGATATTTTGATGAGTTTTGGATTAAAAAACATTACAAGAGAATTTTGATAGTCATCCTAATTTTTTCTAAGGAGGTAAATGACAACTATCATTATTGGTTATAAGCTTATTTGTTTACGGGTTTACAGTTATGTTTTAATTAAATCGTGGATTTAAGTTGTTTGACAAAAATAAAAATGGGATTTATTATTCATGGTTTTCACAATATCTTTATATACGAAACACAAGGAAAGAAAAGCACATAATTGTTGCTTCTTGCACATTGTTCAATGAACAATATAACATGTTATATTATTTTGATATGACCAGTTTTGATCGGACCGGGTCTAGTTCAAAGTTTGATATGCATTGAAATGGGTCCTACACAATAAAATAAAAAATAAAAATTATTTTTTATTTTTTAATTGTGTTCTATTATAAAAAATAATGTTTATCATTATTCATTGACATTACATAAATTAGACAGAGATTACTTAATGACATAGCATTTGAAGAATTCGATCACATTCTAATTTTGTTTCTAATTATATTTTAACCGATATTGTTGCGCGCTTAAAAAATAAAAAAAAACTGTAGTATTTGTCGAATGTATTTTATATGTGATGGAATTGTAGATAGTTTAATAAAACAATAAAAAATATTTTATATAAAATATTATTTATTTCATGATATAATAATAATAGTTAAATCTATAATATTTAGAATAAAAACCATAAATATTAATATATATTTTTTAAAATTATTTTATAACTTTAATTTCAAAACCATTATTAACCAAACATATTAAATTATTTTTTATTCAACCTTAATTTCAACTATAGTTTTAACCAAATATATATCAATGTCAAATCAATCTCAATTAAAAATATTTTTTACAAAATATTTTTTTTCAAATTATAATTGCAATAATTATCATAATATCAAACACTTTTTATATGTGATATATGAACAATATTTACTGTCAACAGGAGGACATAGCTTTAAATTAATGTTACTTGGTGAGACATTTCATACTTGCTAGCTAGCAATATTCTTTCTTTTTTTCATAGTCTATAGTACTATATTAGGATCTGCTTATACACTAATTTAGATTAATTTGTTTTAACTATCTTGTTAATATATATATAGAAGAATAAATCTTCTATAGGAATGGTTTCAAAGTTCAAATTCAAGAAACCAAGGATAGGACCTAAGCCCTAGGGAACCAAAAAAAAAAGACTACAAACCACTTCTATGGAGCCTGGCAATCTCAATCAAAGCAGCCATACGAAGTGCAGCAAATAGATCCTGAGGAGGATCATTTAACATGCAGACATAGCTCAAGCCCGTGTCCATGGTTCGCTACCTAGAACCACCTCTTTTAATCGCGTCGAATTCAATCAAAAAAATATATAGTTTTTTTTTTTATGTTTTTTATATAAAAAATTCTTATTTATAAATTAAAATGTTTATATATATATATATATATCTAATTATTTAAATTAATATTTAATTAAAAAATAATTAAAATTAAAATATTTAATCTTACAAGATGGATCATGTACTTAGTCATTTAATAATTCTATTTTTTAAAATAATTTTTTTATTTAACCAAATAATTATACATGCCAATAAAAAATATAAAAAAATTATCAATAAAAATAAATTTAATAAAATTATGAAACTCACTATAAAACAACATAGTATGGAAGAATAAATAAATAAAATATTAATTTAAAAATTTTTATAAAATAAATTCAACAAATAATGACAAGTTAAAAAAGTTAAAATAACTCATGTCACTTTCAAAATTAATAAAAAATTCAAAAGAAAATAAATAAATAAAAATAAAAAACCCATAATACACCATCACTTAATTACTTAAACTATAACCATCACTAGTAGTATCACTATCAATTAAAAAAACAACCATCACAATCTCACCACTTTCAACCACACCATTATCACTTTTATTATCTTTTTATCAATATAGTTATTATTTTTCCATCATAATTTTAATACCCCTCTAGAATTAAAATAATAACCATTACTTTATTACCATCACCTTTAATCATTGTCACACTCCACTACCACTTTTACTGGTTATCATATTATAATCGCTATTAATATTATTATTATCATAACAATTATTATCATTATCATTTATACTATTACGTACAACTATAACTATCACTATAAATATATAATTGAAAACTACTATGACATAATAAATTAAAATCTAACTAATTATCTATCATTTTTTTAATTCAAAACTATTCAACCTAAATAAATATTTTTTAATTATTATTAATTTCACACAAACTCAATTTTCCTCAAATTTCCAACTTAACCATAAAATTTATAAAAAATAATAAATAACTATTAAATTACCCATCATTTCTTGAATTATAACATACTTAAGTTACAAAATCACACTCAATTTTATCATGTGATAAATTAAATTTATTTTCAACAAATCTCAAACAAATCTAAAAATACAAATCATACA
>NW_011505325.1:0-3745 GCF_000495115.2 Populus euphratica | reverse complement strand
CTAATTTAATCAAATAATATAGGAGTTAGTCTGAATTAAATTAATTAATTTTATGTATCCAAATATAATTTTGATGATTGAAAAAACATAATTTAGGTTTAAAAAAAAATTAAGATAACAACATTTTAAAAAGAAATTATTGAAAAAAACAACAAATCACATCGATCTTAGTCCTTTAGCGACTTATGTCATGAACTTCATTGAGTTGAATAATTTTTTTATAAATTATTTTTAATTATATGATAAAAGATATATGATCACAAAATTGAGTATCAATCTGAAAATAAAAATTTATTTGAGATAATGATAACTCTATAGAAACCAAAAATAAATAAATCATGCAGTTTTTTTCTTAATCAATCTAATATTAAATGATAAAATTAAGAAAAAAAATTAAAAACAATTAAAGAAAACAAAAAAAACATATCTAACCAATGAGTGACCTTGTTAAACCTATAAATCAGGTAACCTAGGCTAGCACGCAAAACATTTGATCAAGGTTATGGATTTTAGTGAGATTATAATTTATTTTTAAAAAACTTATTTTTTATTTAATTATATGATAACAAAAATAGACGATCGCAAAATCAAAAACCAATTCAATATTGAGATGTTGAAAAAAATAATTATAAAAAAAAACTAAACTTGTCAAATCTACGAACCAGGTCAACTAATCAAATTTGTGAACATGTTCATAAACTTTATAAAGTTTAATGACATGGTTGTTCTCTGAAACTTTTTTTTTGAAACCAGCCTCAACGGGTAATGTGAGAAGGCACAAAGGGAAAAAAAAGAGAGAGAGAGAGAGAGAGAGAGAGAGAGAGAGAGAGAGAAGGCACCCAACAAACTTACTTTGGCTTTGAAATGTTTTTCTTAAACAAAAATAAAATTGAAAAAACCGATACATAAATATAGATCAAAATATTTAATATTGCAATATGAATCATTTATTTAGAATTTGCCATCTCTCTATCTCTTTCTCTCTCTCTCTCCTCATCTAATAAAGACTGAAAAATTATAAAAATAAAATTTATTACTAGAATTAATTTTTCTAGAATTAGAGGTACCAATCATATCTAATAGCTAAAAAAATAAAGTACTAGAGTGTTTTATTTAAACAAAATTGAAAGCCATAATTTATTTTACTCATATTGTCCGACTTTAAATTCAATTTTCTCTTTTAAAAAAGCATGCAATTAGAATGCTAGTTTAGGTTTTAAAAGGCTCAATCATACAAAACAAAAAAAAAAAAGTTTGACAATCAAATTTAAAATTTTAAAAAAAAAAATCACTTTTCAATCGACATGATATATGAGATGATGAATAATAATTTTTAATATTTAACTTTTTTTATAATAACATGAAAAGAAATAGAAATTATAAAAAAAAACTTCTAAGATTTCTAGTTTTGGGTTTGAGATCTATGTAAAATCCATCATCAACTTTTGTTATTAAACACGATTGAGTTTGAATTGTTTTTTTGGCTTAAAAACTTAATAAATCAATCTTAAACATATGATTTAGAGTTAGTTGCTCCATGATATATGATTTTAAACATGATTATTAAATCTGATTTAGAGGTATAGATTAAACTTTAATTGACTAATTTAAAATAAAAATTATTAAAAATATATTATTTTAATTTTGTTAAAAAATAGTTAATTTACCATATTGATTAAGTTGATTAAGTTATAAGTTGATTTATTAGGTTAACTCGAATCTTATTATTTATAAACCCAACCTGGGTTGGGAAATTGATTGGCCGAGTTTAATAAAATGATTTTTATTTATTTATGTGGGTGTCCGGGCCAGTTTGCGCGTACCATGACAATCCCACGGTCCACTAAATATCCTGCAAGTCCATTGAGCATGTAAAGTATTGCAGGGATGACAGTTGTGCACAATAAAATTCGAATCCGAGGAAACAAATTCCTCCCGTCACTGGATTAACCCTCAAGTGCATAGCATTGAAGGCTTGTACTGTCGGGTTGTTCAGTATATCATTGGTCAAAACATATTTATATGAATAAGTTCGGTGAGAATTTAATATCTAAATTAAGAAAATAATGAGAATGGAAATAATGCTGCAAAGTGCATGAAATATAGGGTAAGTTAATATTTACCAAACATACTAATTAAATTGGTTTTTTCAAGAGACGATATATCTACGTTCAATTAGCTTCATTTATAAAAACACTCTTAATTCGATTAATCTATTACACGAATATATAATCTCTTCAAATACATGTGAACGGTAAAACCTAGTTTTTCTGACAACTCTAAATATTCTTACAACTCCCTCTCTACACAAACATTCTCTTATCCAACTCTATATATAGCTTTTGCCTTTCAATGTACATCATGATGTTGCCTAAACTAGAGAAATATAAGCTAATAAGCTTCTCCAATTAAATAATTTATACATACTAAACCAAGTAATTAATGAAATACAGACTAGCATGAGTATAATTAAAAGAAAGAAGATCTCTATCCCCAAGTAAAAGGCAAGAAAAGAGAAGAAAATGCATGGATTTCCAAGAATAATTAACCTTATGTATTATTTATTTATCTATTTCATGACCATCAAAAAGAATTAGCGACAAGTATTGCTTGTCTACACCTTGCCTTGGCCTGCTCAAGCCTCTCATTCAAAGTCTCTTCTTTAACAGCTGCTTTAACCATAGCCAAATCCATCTCCATCAACTTCAAAACTCTGAACAACTCCGTCACCATTCTATCCTCCACTTTCCCTTCATCTCTCAAGACTTCAGCTTCTTCCCTTGCTCTCTCCGCCACTATTTCACCAACCTTAGCCAAAAGCGCAGTTGAACCAAACTCTTTATCCATCAGCTCCACCAACTTGTCCAAAAAATCCATTATCACATACCCTACTGGCTTCTCGAGCTTTATCTCTTTCGTTCTTTTCCACCCCACTTGGTAGTTTGGAGGCTCACCTTTCACAAGGTCTGTTTTGGCCTTTCTATCCCGGATTATTTGAGATCTTCTTCGCTTTTCGATTGGGTAGTCTGAGTTGTTTAGGGTTGTGGAAACTGGAGGAGGGAATGAGGACTCATCAGTGTCATCAGATTCTGTTAATGGAGCTGAGTTTGATGATGTGCATTTGATGGAGAAGAAGTGAGAGTGTTGGTCTTTCTTAAATGGTAATGTTGATGGGGTTGTAGGGGTTTGGCTTTGGTAGAGTTGATTTAGGCAAAGTGGGTTTGGAAATGACAGAGAGTGAAGGAGAGTGAAAGCCATAGGTGCTCTGAAGCAAAAGTGAACGGAAGAAGATAAGGTCAGCTAGTAGTATTTTGTTGGATAAATTAATTATGCGAGCAATAAAAGGAAGATATTTGCAAAATATCTGGAAATAGAACAGTTTTTCTATTTATTTTTTTAGATATTTGCAAAATATCTGGAAATAGAACTGTTTTTCTATTTTTTAAAAAAAAAAAAACTGTTATTAAACTCGACTTTTATATGGAATTTAGCCAATCCACTCCTGACCCGGACCCCGTGTGTGTGTGTGTCAGTACAAAAAAGGAATAGAATTTTCAGATATATATATATATATATAATTTTATTCCTTTTTTGTATTGTGATAATAAGTAATAACACTGAATTTTTTAGGAAAAAAGAAGAAAAGAAAACTAAGTTTTCTCAAGAAAAATTTTAGTTTTTATGATATTATTCTAAATTTTCCAACGTGTTAATGAATAATTATATTAATGTTAATTTTATCAAC
>NW_011505324.1:3118-3746 GCF_000495115.2 Populus euphratica | reverse complement strand
GTCGGTGCAAGCTCATCATTTTTTTATGTTGGGTCGTGTTAACCCATTCCAAATAAATACACCATAAAAATATAAATTTGGAATTAAAATACTTGATTTTTGTTAAAACATCCAACCCATTTCAAATAAATACACCATAAAAATACAAATCTGATATTAAAATACCTGGTTTTCGTCAAAACTTCCAAAAATACAAAACAAATTGAAAAAAAAACATGTTTTTGTGCATAAGGCCAAGTGTCTCAAAGCTAAAAAATTATATTGTGTTTTTATACACCAAAAAACAATGTTTAGCATGCATTTTGGCTTTAGTAATGAGTTTATTAAAGTCGAGAGAACATTAATCAAAATTTCAAAAACAACAAAAATTTTATTTTGTTTCTCTTAGCATCCGAGGTATGACATTACACGTAATGTGTATTCTAGATATTTAATTCTTTTTTTGGACAATAAAACAGTTAGATTTTGCCGCATTAAGATAAGAATCTCCTTATTAAGGAGGACTTGTCTTGAACATTAAACATACCAACAATTAGAAATTGACACAACCAAAAAATTAATGTCTTCTCCCAAATGCAAGAGTGTCTTAATAATAAATAACCCATCAAAACCGAGGTCGAACCATAAG
>NW_011505324.1:2444-2591 GCF_000495115.2 Populus euphratica | reverse complement strand
ACTTGGTGACAATCCTTATCTTCTCTTATCTGCCCAAAAAGTCATTGATAACGTCAGAATTGGAACCACTTAAAGACATGAAAGTTATAGAAAATTGGCTTATCTTTCCAAGAAAAAAATGGAGGTCATTTGGACTTTTATAACTCT
>NW_011505324.1:0-2122 GCF_000495115.2 Populus euphratica | reverse complement strand
TCATTTAATTTATATGATAGGCCTGCATTTAAGATGAATATTTACCATAAATTAAAGGTATCTTATATTATTAGATATGTTATTATAAAACATGCTTTAGTTAAGGAGTTATTGATACTTTAAATGCAAAATGATGATATAAAACCTTGAAAAAATGCACTTTTAAATATTAATCAGAAATCACAACAGAACGTTAAATTTTATCAAACAAAACAATGCAGTCTACCTTAGATAGGGTGTATTTAGGATACTAATACCTTTTCTTTATGCAATTAGTCTCCGTATCCAATTTCTGAGATCAATTAGAGTTCCTAATGACTAGAATATTAGGTGGCGACTCTTTTTTCAATTTTTCACTGATAAGAATCACAAGAATTCATTATCTCTTTATATTTTATCAGAAATACACTATTCTATTTTTTTCTGAAAGATGGACAATGACTGCAATGCAGTTATTGTGCGACAATAATTATTGTAAGTTTCTTAATTAAATAATTTTTAGATTGTGTATATCCTTAATATCAACCTGAAGAGATTTTCTTATTCAAAATTTGAGTTTAAGAACAGTATTATATATATAATTCGAAAAATTAATTAACTAACTAGTAAAAATCAATAATTTGATCTGGCTTGGTTACTGTTTAATTCGAAAAAGAAAGGATGCTAAGTCGTGAACTCGTGGTCCTGGTTACTGTTAATTTGAAGCGTGCAAATATCTCGTTCTCAGCCTGCAGATTGCATATGGGCAGTGTGGGCCAAAAAAAAAAAAAAGGAATCAAATGAAAATGAAGCATGTTTCATGTCTAAACTGGGTTTTGACTCGCAGAAAAATTATAAAAAAATTAAAATAAACTTGTTTTAAAAATGAGAAAATGAATTTGGGGAGTTATAATAGAAATGAGAAATAAAAATAAAGAAAGAAATGCATGAAAAAGTATTGGTATAAATTCTAGTTAAAAAACTGTATCAAATTTAATTATAAATAAAACAACAAAATAGATAAATAACTATATTTTTGAATAAAAAATAATATTAAAGATTTAATAAAATAACTAATATGAATAAAAAGTAAATTCAGATTCCACTGTCTTTCACAAAACGTTGCAAGTAACTTAATCATTCTATATATATATTTATGCCTTCTCGACGGGCCATAATTAAGAAACTACTATTATAGAAGAGTAGATTCTAACAGTAGATTGATCTATCACCAGGTTTATATACAAATTTGTAAAATTCTGTTTGTTTTTATATTTTAAAAATAATTTTTAAAAAATTTAATTTTTTAATATTTTTTTATTTTAAATTAATATTTTTTAATGTGTTCAAAACATTTTAATTACCTACTAGTATATCCTTGAAGCCATTATTGCAACCATTGTTTTTTTTTTATATATATAGTTGTGTTTTAAATTTCATGTAAAAAATAATTTTATATTAATTTTAATTTAAATATATATTCTTTTAAAACTATAACTAAATATTGTTTGGAAATGTAATAATTGTTATTTTTCAAGGTATTTTTCACTTATAAATACATCAAAATAATTTTTTTAATTTTTTAAAAAATAATTTTTGACATTAGCATGTAAAATAATTTAAAAATATAAAAAATATTAATTCCAAATAAATACCTTTTATTTTAAAAGTTTTCTTTTAACATGTCTTATCATTTTTATCTTATTAATTCTTAATACCTTACTTGTTAAATGGTTAATCTAGATTTGTGTTGTATAACACCTAGTACAACAAATGCTTGACACTTTCATAGCAACCTTATGGTATAATCTATACCTATACTATAAAAGAAACTTGATTTGTTGTTAGTATAAGTTAACATCATGAATTCTTAACAAGATTTAAAAGTTTGGGGTTAGTTAAATAAGATAATTAATATAATCATGTTAATAATTTATAATGAGCTATTAATAACAAATCATCCGATTGGAACATTCTCTGTGTATGATTTCCAGTTGAGTAATAAAAAGAGTTTATATTATACTTATTTGAAATAACATTAGTGGATCTTCTAATCTTGATAATTTTTTTTTGTCATAGTTTAATCTTCACATTGATCTTACATCTCAAAGTTGTCTTTAACTCATCATCATCATCATCATCA
>NW_011500430.1:159426-159621 GCF_000495115.2 Populus euphratica | reverse complement strand
AGTGCATTTTTATCATGATTTTGTTTCATCATTTTGCACTTGAAGTATCAATAACTCCTTAACTATAATAATATATCTAATAATATAAGATACCTTTAATTTATGGTAAATTTTCATTTTAAATGCAGGCCTATCATATAAATTAAAGGATTGATTGATGACTTTAAGAACTTAAATTGCAAGGATAAAGAGATG
>NW_011500430.1:158973-159255 GCF_000495115.2 Populus euphratica | reverse complement strand
AAATGCATGCCTATCACATAAATGAAAGGATTGATTGATGACTTTAAGAACTTAAATTGCAAGGGCAAAGAGTTGACCAAAATTAGAAAAGAGATGTCGGGGCAATCCAAATCGGAACATTGTTCGGTAATTGGGTCATATCTGGAGCTATAGATCTCATATTTAGGTCTACTTTATATGGATGGAAAGGTAAGATATAGGCCTATAACTTTCATATGGAGCCCAAGATCTAAAAAGGCCATTATCAAGTCCAAATTGTAGCAACAACAAAGAAGCCCAAAT
>NW_011500430.1:153548-158824 GCF_000495115.2 Populus euphratica | reverse complement strand
TTTTACACAAGAAAGCTGAGACAATTGCCTACAACTTTCATGTTTTCAAGTGGCACCAATTTTGATGTTATCAGTAACGTTTTGGCCAGACAAGAGAAGATAAGGATGTTAATTATGTCAAGTGTTGGCCACCCTCTTATCAATTAGTCATCAAATCAATAATTCCCAATTTTGGCCTATAAAAGGAGGCATTTGCCATGCATTTAGGCATCTTGGTTTCCAGATCAAGATCATGCTCTTCCTTTCTCTCTTTGTATTTTTTGTAATGTTTATGCTTTGCTTTCATTAATATCAAGTTTATGCCTTTCATTTCCTTGCATTTACTTAGTTAACTTTAATCTTATTCATGTTCTTATTTTGTTTATTTATTTTTCTTTCTTTCATTATGTCTAGCTCATAGCCCATACTGTATGGTATAACCGACACCTGAGCTATGAAAGGAACTTGATTTGTTGTTAACATAAGTTATAATCATGAATGTTTGACGAGATTTACAAATATTAGCATTAATCGAATAAGATGACTAATGTAATCATGTCAACAATATATAATCTGATTGGAACCTCCTTTGTGTGTGGTTTCCAATTCAATAATAAGAGTTTATACTATACTTGTTTGATATACCATTAGTGAAACCTCTAACCTTGACATTTGTTATTATCATTGTTTAATCGTTACATTAATATTCCATCTTTGAGTAATAAGAGTTTATACTATACTTGTTTGGCATACCATTAGTGGATCCTCTAACCTTGACATTTATTGTTATCGTTGTTAAATCTTTACGTTAATATTCCATCTCAAAGTCATCTTCTTCTTCTTCTTCTTCTTTATTATTATTATTATTATTATTATTATTATTAGTATTACTACTACTACTATTATTAGTACTATTATTATTATTATTATTGTTGTTGTTGTTGTTGTTGTTATTACTATTATTATTGTTCTTGTTGTTATTGTTATTGTTGTTGTATTATTGTTATTTATAATTTGTACAATTAACCTCCCTATGGTTCGACCCCGATCTTGCCGGGTTATTTATTACTTCGACACTCCTGCACTTGGGAGAAGACAACAATCTTTTAGTCGTGTCAAGTTTTTGGCGCCGTTGCCGGGGAGGTAAGTTCTTGTATAAATTATAGTATTTATTTTATTTTCTTAACCTCCCTATGGTTTGACCCCGGTCTTGCCGGGTTATTTATTACTTCGACACTCCTGCACTTGGGAGAAGACATCAATCTTTTCGTCATGTCACACAGTCACCATAAACTCATAGGTTTGTTAAATGTTAATGGTTATTATGATAAGTTGTTGTCTTTTCTTGATCATGCTGTGGAACGGGAATTTCTAACATCTTCTGCACGACAAATCATAATCTCTGCTGCTACTTCTGAATAATTAATTGACCAACTAAAATCCTTCATTCCTGTAATTGATCCCTCCATGAGTCGTATAAATTGGTCAACTAAGGAAAGCCACCAACTACAATCTTTCATTCCTGTGATTGATCCTTCCATGAGTCGCATAAATTGGTCATCTAAGGAAAGCCGTAAAAAGCTTAGATTGGATTTGAGCCTTCATTTGTGAATTTTTGTGTCTTTTTGTTTTATTATTATGTTTTGTTATTTCTTATTTTTGTTTTAGTGTGTTTCAGGTTTGTCGGTGTTCGTTATTTCAGGTGATATCTTCTATACTCTATCTTTCTACCTTTAAACATTGAGGACAATGTCTCATTTTGGTTGGGGGGGAGGGTAGTAGTTGATAAAAAAAAATTGTTTTTCATTTCATAAAGCATGTGCATAATTATTGTTACTAGGATGGCATAGTAAAGGAGCTCTTTTGTTAAAGTGACTTTTGAGATGCATCTTAGTAACCATTCTTAACAAAGTCTATTATAATACTTCTTGAAATATTCAGGTTTACAAACTCTCGCATTGTTATCACTTAATTCTGCTCATATACTTATTTAACATGTATTCTTAAACCTTAATTTACACACACACACTTTAACATATGATTGTGGGTTGCATATTGGATTATTACATTATTTATGTTCTTTTGTTAAAGGTAACAACTAAGGGAAAGGGATTGCATATAATTAAAAAAAGAAAAAAAAGAAAAAAAAAGAAAAAAATGATAATAATAAAAATGTAGATAAGTTTGGTTTCGTAGCCTCCCTAACCTAAACAATTAAGCTCGAAGGGGTGTTTTAACACCTAATACCTTAAAGTCAACTGACTTGGGAGCTATTGGCCCAACGCTTGTTACATGGGTTGAGGAGAAAAGCTTAAGGGAATCAAACATTGCACTATCTACATATCAGTATCTGCGACCCGAGTTACTAAGCTCGTAGGGGTGTCTTAACACCTAATGCCCTAAGACCAACTAGTTTGGGAGTCATTAGCCGAAAGCTCGTTACATGGGTTAAAGAAGCATGGTGTTTTTAAATTATATGTATATATATTTAAAACAAAAAGAAGAAGAAAAAAGAGACAAAAATAATAATCCCAACCCAAGGAAGTTAACCTTAAACATTAGAACAAAAATTTTGTTTTCTTCCAAGAAAAGCCCCATAATTATGTGTTGATACATTAAGCACAAAACAAAGGTTTATGAATATCTTGTTAAGAGGTATTGAGCAGGTATATAAATTTAACTTTCTTCCAAGAAAAGCCCCATAATTATGTGTTGATACATTGAGCACAAAAGAAAGGTTTATTAATATCTTGTTAAGTGGTATTGAGCAGATATATAAATTTAATGAGAGTTTGTTTATCTGGATAGATTAATGGAAGTTAAATGATGAATACCTTGCTTTGTGGAATTTGCAAATTGTTTTTCTATTTTAACGCTTTGATTACTAGGGACTAGTAATAAGCTGGTTAGGGGGTGTGATTAGTACTTAAAAGTGCATTTTTATCATGGTTTTATATCATCATTTTGCACTTGAAGTATCAATAACTCTTTAACTTGTGGTAAATGTTCATTTTAAATACAGGTCTATCACATAAATGAAAGGATTGATTGATGACTTGAAGAACTTAAATTGCAAGGATAAAGAGATGGCCAAACTTAGAAAAGAGATGTCGGTGCAATCCAAACCGGAACACTGTTCGGTAATTGGGTCATATCTGGAGCTACAGATCTCAGATTTAGGTCCAATTTATATGGATGGAAAGGTAAGACATAGGCCTACAACTTTCATATGGAGCCCAAAATGCAGGCCTATCATATAAATGAAAGGATTGATTGATGACTTTAAGAACTTAAATTGCAAGGGCAAAGAGATGACCAAAATTAGAAAAGAGATGTCAGTGCAATCCAAACCGGAACACTGTTCGATAATTGGGTCATATCTAGAGCTATAGATCTCAGATTTAGGTCTACTTTATAAGTCAAACTTAGAGAAGAGATGTCGGTGCAATCCAAACCGGAACACTGTTCGGTAATTGGGTCATATCTAGAGCTATATATCTCAAATTTAGGCTTACTTTATATGGATGGAAAGGTAAGACATAGGCCTACAACTTTCATATGGAGCCCAAGATCTAAAAAGGTAATTTTCAAGTCCCAATTGTAGCAACAACAAAAAAGCCCGAATCTGTCCTCCAGCCCGAGCACTGTTCAGTATTTTTGCCATATCTGGAGTTCTAGAAGTCCAAATGAGCTGAAGTTTTTACACAAGAAAGCTGAGACAATTTCCTACAACTTTAATATGTTCAAGTGGTTCCAATTTTGTCGTTATCAATGACATTTTGGGCAGACAAGTGAAGATAAGGATTGTCACCAAGTCAAAAGTTAGCCACCCACTTATCAATTAGTCATCAAATCAATAGTTCCCAATTTTGGCCTATAAAAGGAGGCATTTGCCATGCATTTAGGCATCTTGGTTTCCAGATCAAGATCATGCTCTTCCTTTCTCTCTTTGTATTCCAATTTTGGTCTATAAAAGGAGGCATTTGCCATGCATTTAGGCATCTTGGTTTCTAGAGCAAGATCATGCTCTTGCTTTCTTTCTTTGTATTGTTTGTAATATTTATGCTTTGCTTTCATTAATATCAAGTTTCTGCCTTTCATTTCCTTTCCTTTACTTAGTTAACTCTTATCTTATTTATGTTCTTATTTTGTTTATTTATTTTTCTTTCATTCATTATGCCTAGCTAATCAATTAGTCATCAAATCAATAGTTCCCAATTTTGGCCTATAAAAGGAGGCATTTGCCATGCATTTAGGCATCTTGGTTTTCAGATCAAGATCATGCTCTTCCTTTCTCTCTTTGTATTTTTTATGCTTTGTTTTCATTAATATTAAGTTTATGCCTTTCATTTCCTTTCCTTTACTTAGTTAACTTTTATGTTCTTATTTTGTTTATCTATTTTGCTTTCTTTCATTATGTCTAGCTAAGTTAGTTATGTCAAGGTGAAAAGGTTACACTAATGGTGTAAGAATAAGTATAATGTAAACTTAATATGGACTTTAATGTTTGATACTAACATGTTTTGTATTTGTTATCTTGTTCACTCTTTAATACTTTGCTTGTTAAATGATTAATCTTGATTTATGTTGTATAACACTTGGTACAACAAATACTTGGCACTTTCATAGCACATACTATATGGTATAACCGACACCTGAGCTATGAAAGGAACTTGATTTGTTGTTAACATAAGTTATAATCATGAGTGCTTGACGAGATTTACAAGTATTAGCATTAATTGTATAGGATGACTAATGTAATCATGTTAACAATCTATAATCTGATTGGAACCTCCTTTGTGTGTAGTTTCCAATTGAATAATAAGAGTTTTATATTTGTTATCTTGTTTACTCTTTAATACTTTGCTTGTTAAATGATTAATCTTGATTTATGTTGTATAACACTTGGTACAACAAATGCTTGGCACTTTCATAGCCCATAATGTATGGTATAACCGACACCTGAGCTATGAAAGGAACTTGATTTGTTGTTAACATAAGTTATAATCATGAATGCTTGACGACATTTGCAAGTATTAGCATTAATTGAATAAGATGACTAATGTAATCATGTTAACAATATATAATCTGATTGGAACCTTCTTTGTGTGTGGTTTCCAATTCAATAATAAGAGTTTATATTATACTTGTTTGATATACCATTAGTGGAACCTCTAACCTTGACATTTGTTATTCTTATTGTTTAATCCTTACATTAATTTTTCATCTCCAAGTTCTCACCATCTTCTTCTTCTTCTCTTTCTTTATTATTATTATTATTATTATTATTATTATTA
>NW_011500430.1:153432-153519 GCF_000495115.2 Populus euphratica | reverse complement strand
TTATAGTTATTATTGTTATTATTGTTATTGTCATTGTTGTTATTATTGTTATTACTATTGTTATTGTTGTTGTTATTATTATTATTG